>NC_058372.1:102858030-103161060 GCF_018350175.1 Felis catus | reverse complement strand
CTTTCGGAAAAAGTTAATTATCTAATCATTCCTTCTCAGTTTTCTCCTTACTCTAGCGTACACATATTATTGGATAGAATTGATTTCTGAAAAAAATATATAATTCACAAATGTACAGGCGAAAATAACCAGATTCATAACCCTGGATCTCTTTGCAGTCACATATTCTATCTAAAAGGGGTTGACTTTAGCTTTTTGGTCTTTTTTTTTCAATAATAGTAAATTACAAAAAAATACATAGATTAATTACCAGAAAAACTGTAAGTCCAAAAGATGAATTCCGTGCATTTTTGAGAAGGAGGAAAGGACAACAAAAATAAGCTGGAATCAATAAATTCTGATTATGTGGAAAGGGAGAAAATTAGGATGGGAAGGGAGAAGAAAGGGAAAGAGACAGGGGGAGGAGGAAGGAAGAGAAGAAAGTTAGAGAAATCAGAGAAATGAATATATGTACTCAGAGACAAGTCAAAGTATGGTGTGCTTTCTTCTCTAAGCCTGACAGAAGTCTGGAGTCAGTCAGAAGTCAGCAAGTTGACATCTTTAATCTCACCAGAGCTAAAATAGGAAGTTCGCAAGAATAAGGCACATTAACTCAACCGTGTCCTGTGGTTCACCATCTAGGTGACAAGTCCACAATAGAGGCTTGGTAATTTGTTAACTTGATTCATTTAAACTATTATCTAAATTCCTTAATAGTTCTTTAAGGGTGGACTAAACTTTCTTTTGAGATATATTCTCCTAAATCTTCCCCCCAACCCCCACAGAGAACAACAGTGTCAGTACCAGAAATAGTTGTACTTTTCCTAGGTAAAAATGTTCATCCTTTGGATTCTGAGAATCAGGTAACTCTTCATATTTTTCAATTTAATTTGGATACTACAAACACTAAACCAAATTGGTATCTTACAAATAGCAAATGCACAAGACATAACGGGGACATGTTTTGGGTAATAATCTCAGTACTGGCTTCAATAATTAAAACTTGAGCTAATTTTTGTGGTTGCCAAGTCTATTAAACCAGCGTCGTTGAATATAATTTGGAGGAAATAAAGACATTGATTAGAGAAAGCAGAAAGTGAAGGTGACAACGAGGTATTTTGGCTGAGTGATTCTGGCTTAATCATGTACTCAGTTTTTAAAACTTACCTTTATTCTGACCCATTTTAAACTGATTTTAGGCATTAAAATATACTTTTACATCAGTTAGAAATATGTAGGACTCAGGGCACCTGGGTGGCTCATTCGGTTAAGTGTCTGAATCTTGGTTTTGGCTCAGGTTATGATCTCATGGTTTTGTGAGTTTGAACCCCATGTCAGGCTCCATGGTAACAGTGTGGAGTCTGCTTGGGAGTCTCTCTCCCCCCTCCCTCTCTGCCCCTCCCCTACTTGTGCTGTCTCTGTCTCTCTCAAAATAAATAAATAAACTTAAAAAAATATATATGTAGGGTTGAAAGTAACACAAAGTTATATAAACATGGACTTTCAAAAAATAACCAATTTATTTTTCTTATGCAATACCAAGTCTAGGGTTACCTGATATAACTACTTCAGGAAAACTTAATGTGGCATAATCATTTGTCTTCCTGATAGGGAATTTTTTTTAATGTTTATTTATTATTTTTGAGGGGGCTGGGACAAAGAGACAGAGAAAAAGAGAATCCCAATCAGGTTCTGTGCTGTCAGTGCTGAGCCCGACATGAGGCTCAGTCTCATGAATCGTGAGATCATGACCTGAGTTGAAATCGAGAGTCGGTCACTTAACAGACTGAGCCACACAGGTGCCCCCTGATTGGCAATTTTTATGTGTCTCAAAATGAGTACTTGATTCCAGGTATGAAATCTATTTTTCAGACAGAAGAAAAATAATAAAATAAAATAAAATAAAATAAAATAAAATAAAATAAAATATAAAATAAAGTAAAATTAAATTAAATTAAATTAAATTAAATTAAATTAAATTAAATTAAAAAGATACCTTCTGTAGGGACTTCTTTCTACATTTTTAACCCAAACTGAGCCATTAGACCACCCCTGGATGCAAAGGAAGATGGAAAATAAAATATTTTAAATATGTAATGTTCACTAAATGAGGATAAAGGAGAAGAGAATTAGACTGGGTATTGAATATCCAAAAAAAAAAGGTAAATCTTATATTTTACTATTATATTATTTTAAGATACTTATTTTTGGGTGATTCTTGACATGTCACATTTTTAAGTCTTATCTTTTTTCTTATCTGCAAAGGGTAATAATGTCTACTTAGAATAATTCTTGTGCCTCTTAAATAAAATATAATATTTAAAGTTGCTTGGCATGTAATGCAACCTCAATAAATGTTAATTTCTTTCCAGTGAAAAGTATTCAAACAGAAACCGAGATTATTCACTTAAACTAATTAATTTTAAGGAACAATTTCTAAAGCAAAAAAATCTGGGGGGGGGGGGTGGAATATAGCCTAAAACACAAGCAATACTCCATGCCCTGTGTCAAACTAAGTATTTTGTGCATATCATGTATTTTCTGTAATTTAAGTATATGCTTTTCTGGATAGTATGACTAATGCATAGTAAACTAAAATGCACTTACTTCATAAGACTTTATCATAAAAAACCCACAAATTCATATTTGTGGATTCTCTGTTAACATTTAGGGAGATGAATATAACAAAGACAAAATATTCCCTTTTTCCATTGTTATAGCTTCATTTCAGTTGTTGAAGGCTGTGCCGTGTCCCTCTGGGAAGAGAAGAAATTCTAAATAGCACATCATGACACGGTGTTTCAGAAGAGAAAAATCGGTTCCTGAAAATATATCATGAAATCAATATATTTCCACAAGCGACCAGCTTAATCACCCAACCCTCCAGTCAAAAGAATTCCTATTGAAATGCTGTACCGCCTTTCTGTCTTCAAAACAGTCTGCTCAACAATACATTGACCATTTTATAGAAGTAAGTAGATCTGGAGAGCCATGCATTGAAAAGGGATCATTGCAAGGATAGCCAGAAGGCTGCTTAGAAGGCAGCCTGTGCTTAGAAGTAATCAATAAAAAAAAATCATATTCATAGTTCTATCTATTTATTTCTGTCAGATGTATTATGGTGATCCTTTACATTCTAAAAGTGGCATAAATATAACAAGAATAAATTTTCTACAAGATAATGGTGCTATCTGACTTCACACACACACACACACACACACACACACACACAGAGAGAAAAAAAACCCTCAAAAGTTGCGATTTAGTGTTTGTCAAAACTAGAAAGGAAACCTTTTTCTGCTAGGAAACATGCCAAGAAAACACCCTGCATTTTCGAGGGAGATAATATGTATATGTAATATTTAAAGTTCTTTTTCAAATATGTCTTACTCAAGGTTTCTTTCACTGCATTCTAAGAAACTACTTATTGGAAACACAAAACACCATTTTCCCACTTTTCTTTCTCAGAAAAACAGGTGAAAGAAATGATGATGATAGCATAGCTAAATGTAAACTATCACAATTGGCCTGTTCACTTGGTAAAATAGAAGTACCTTCACCACGTCATTCTCCCTATGAGAGACGCACGCCGACCTCTTCCACCTGGCAAAAAGAAAAAAAACACACAAAAACAAGCAAACAAACAAGCAAACCCAACCTGTTCTCATTTCTGAACCTGGTCCAGAACTATCATACAGCCATTTTCGGTGGAAGATTCTCCTCTAGGAAAGTGACATATGGCCCACAATAGCCTCCATTTGGAGCGCCTGTTCTGATACAGAAGCTGATTGAGACAACTCTTGTTTCTTTATCAGAGTTGTGCCTCTGCACTCTGTCATATTTCTGGGTCATCATGTACTGCTACTCAACTGAGTCTATTTATTATTCTATCTATTTTAAATTAAGCCACAAAATCTGTAGGTCTCTAAGTCAAGGATTAAGACTTTGACTTTAGATCACATAAATAATAATAAATGCTTTTAATAATTCTCTGCATTTGGTTTATCTTCAGTTTATACATTTTATTGGAGAGTTAACTCTTCATTTTTAATTCTTCACATCTTTGCACCAAATTAATGTGGACAAGTCCTTCAGCAGATACACAATGCATTACTTTTATTACAGATATCAGTTCTGACATGCTCCCAGCTTCTGACCTTGGGCAAATTACTTAATCTCTCTATGTCTTGAAGAGTAAAAGTCTCTTCAACAGTAAAAATGGAGATAATAATAACATCAGCTTTATATGAGATATTTGTTAAAAATAAGACAACAGGCCCTAAACTGAGTAGCTTATGCTAAGCCCCATGTCACAAACCAAGATGTAACTTAATTACAGTTTGGGGTCTCACGGAAATAGAATCTTAAGCCAGACAACCAGAAATCGCTTGATCAGCATTAGGTAGGTGTTTGCCTGAGAAACCCCTGGCATCCTCTCTATGGAAAGTAACCTTGAAATAACCAATTCACTTCCCCTTAGCACAGCTTCCTTGTTCCTGCTTCCTTCTGACTACCAAATCTCTTGCCTTGTAGAGCTCTTTGGACCTCCTATCTATCTGCTAGATTGGATGCTGCCTGATTCATGAATTGCTCACTAAAACCAATAAGTCTTATCATATTTGAAACATCATGTCATAGGTCTTATAGGAAGAGCATAGTCTTTAAAGTATTTATTCCTATCAGAAGGGAAAAGAGAGGAATCCTTCTCAAGAGGAGAGGGCGGTTATATCAAAGGCAGACAAATTTTATGTGGCTTCTCATATCAGAACCATTTGCATCCAGGACAGAGAGTTGTTAACTGGACGAGAACAACAGTCAAGACTGGAGAGATGTTCAAGGATGAAATTATGGTAGACTTTAGGAAATTTGGATCTGAGCCTGCATACAAAGAACAGTGACCAACAGATCTTTTTATGTTTATTTATATCTGGGAAAGTGTGAGTGGGGGACAGAGTGGGGAAAACAGAGGATCCAAAGAGGGCTCTGTGCTGACAGCAGCGAGCCCAGTGCGGGGCTCAAACTCACAAACCATAAGATCATGACCTGAGCCAAAGTCAGACACTCAACTGACTGAGTCATCCAGGTGCCCCTGACCAATGGATTTAAGTAAAGACTAATGTGATCATTTTTGTGTTGACAAAGATTTCTTAGAAGTGCACTGCACTGACAGTGTGGAACCTGCTTGAGATTCTGTCTCTCTCTCTCTCTCTCTCTCTCTATCTGCCCCTCCCCTGTTTGTGCACATATGTGCACTCTTTCTCCCTCAAAATAAATAAATAAACATAAAAAAAAGAAGAGCAGCACAAGACTGTAGACAGGAACAACAATTCTTAAACCATTGCAATAATACAGATAATTCTACAGATAAGATCATTAAATTGTTTCCAGAGGCCGAAGGAATGGAGTTGGAGGTGCGAGAAGAGGAAAGATTTTACAGGGCTGTGTGGATGTAGGACATGAAGGAGGCAAAAGAACCTAGGGATAAATGTACCCACAACCTGGGAGAACTTTGTCCTGGAGGTTCAGATTTGGGGAAACAAATCTGGATCAGATTATGGAGCTGCTGAGATCTACCAGAAAGAATACGTAGAGTGAGACAAGAAGGCCAGACAACAATGCTAAGAGGAAATAGCTTGTCCCTGTCTCCATCGTTACCTATTGGTCCAATAATCCCCAGGTCAAGAGAGCCAACTGAATTAGGATAAATAGTAAATTAAAATTAATAAATAAACATATAGTTTAACCCATCTGTTAATAACGTAAAGAAAAAACTACCATATTAGACGTATACAGGACTGTCTGCTTAACTTACTCATTTCTTTGGAGATTTCCTCTCACTTCCTAACCATGGGGGCCACTGCTGTCCTACGTCTTGCCCTTTCTTTAGTTACAGCTGGCTGGTCCAGAGAGCTTATCTGATGTGAAACACTTATTTCTGTGGCAGGCATATTTTAAATGTTCAACTTACGACTCTGTAGGAATTCGAGAAATTAATTAAAAAAATACAAGTGCTCGTAGCCAAACTTGGCATCAAGGTCAGTTATTAAAAGTGGAAATTATAAGGATAAAGGGAGGTGGTCATAGAGCATGTCCCATGCAGATTTGGGACATAAGAGGCGTTAGGGAGGAAGATAGAGATGAAGGAACTGAGCACCACTTCTAAGCTCTCTTTACCCATAAAGGAGGAGAATGGGGTTGAGGAAAAATCTAGATGATGTCTGGGCTTCTCAAAAAACAGAAGACAAAAACAAAAGCAGAAAAACCTGGTGTGGTACAAGTGCTGAAATATAACATGAGAAAACTGCCTCATTAAGAAATAATGGAAACAGGGGCGCCTGGGTGTCTCAGTCCATTGAGCGCCCAATTTTGGCTCATGTCATGACCTCACTCGAGCCCCGTGTCGGGCTCTGTGCTGACAGCTCAGAGCCTGGAGCCTGCTTCGAATTCTGTGTCTCCTTTGTTCTCTGCCCTTCTCCTACTCATGCTCTGTCTCTCTCAAAAATGAATACACATTATGGGGCGCCTGGGTGGCGCAGTCGGTTAAGTGTCCGACTTCAGCCAGGTCACGATCTCGCGGTCTGTGAGTTTGAGCCCTGCGTCGGGCTCTGGGCTGATGGCTCAGAGCCTGGAGCCTGTTTCAGATTCTGTGTCTCCCTCTCTCTCTGCCCCTCCCCCATTCATGCTCTGTCTCTCTCTGTCCCAAAAATAAATAAACGTTGAAAAAAAAAATTAAAAAAAAAATGAATACACATTAAAAAAAATTTTTTTAAAGAGAAGTAATGGAAACAGTTTCTGTTTATTATGCAAAGCTCTCAAGCATGGTAAGTTAAATAAACATACCAAAAAGATAGGTAAGCCACCATAGATCAGCCTTCAGAAAGCACAGGAAAACTTGGAGGACTGAAAGAAATTGTAAAGATGATTTCAGCTGAAAGAAGTCAAGTTAAACAAACTAAGGATTTTATAACAACTGTCATATATACAAATGCAAATATGTATATAGATATATTTGATGTAGCTGTGATTAAATATTAAAAATATTTGGGAATTATTAAAAGAGCCAACAAAATATTTTCTTTGACAAAAATATTGAAAGCCTACAAGAGGAAGCTTATCATTTAATTATCTTCTTTTAGTGGTTATTTTTCTCTATTTCTAAAATTATCTTTTTCTGTTAGTGATATTATCATCTTGCTTTTGATGTTTAGAAACATTTCATTGAGCTTAATACAAAACATATCAAATGAAATCATTAAAAAAGTCAAGGATTGATGTTAAATTTATTAAACATCCTAAGGAGAAAACATAAACCTACTTCATAAAAAAAATAATAATTAGTAGAATTCTCCTCAGAGTCTTATAGTAAGTAGATAATCTTTTCTAGATGTCAGATTTAGAAGCTGCAGGCTTTTTTTTTCATAATTGCTCATGGGAAAAGTACTTAATACTTGTAGCATGAGCATCCCCAAATCTTCCATGTGAGCCCAGTATACGTGCAATCAAGAGAAATGCCAACAGCCAAGGAAAATTCGATGTGCTGTTCTTTTAGACTTATTCTCTTTGTATCCCTACAGAAAGATTGAAACGTTGTACGGGTATCAGGAATTATATTTACCAGAAAAATAGTTTTGAATAGTAAAGGGACGCCATCCATCTGCTCTGCATGGTTTTTCTGTGGGCAAATACAATGTATATAGGAAAAGAATTTACCAGAAGGCAGTTGAGAATACTAGATGGAGGCAAAGATGAGGAAATCGATGATAGTAATAAATCTTATAGTAGCATGGGTGTCCTAAAGAACAGTCTGTTTGGGCAAATGCAAAGGAGATGGGAGAGCTGGAGTGAATGATGAATCTACAGATGTGAGAGGTCAAACGAAATTTATTTCAGGTATTTTCATGTCTGATATTTGGCAAGCAACTGCCTCAGTGAAATAGCAGTTGAGCAGAAGTAAATAAATAAAGGTTACGATACTATAATTTACATACTCTAAAGTGAAATCAGATTTGAAAAATAATCTTAGAATAAATTTAAAATCATCGCCTCCAATTTGAAAACATTCAGGGCTGCAAAATACTCCTAATGGGGAGTTATACATTAGACAAGTCCATGAATGACCACTTCATTGTCCCTAAACATTGGCAATAATGAGGTGGCCCTTGAAAAACACTGCCTATCCCTCCAAACTTGTTTTTTTTAATGTGAGAATGATGAATGATCACTTGGGAATAGATGGAAATTATCACCTGACATTAAAAATACTCGACAGGTATACTTTTGTAGGAGCAAAATTTAATATACTTAACAAGTCATATAATTTTATTTGTTAAAGAGTCAAAGAATAACAAGACCTTCCAATTATATGATTTGGAATTTTAAGAATGTACTTTCGTTTTCAATGAGACCAGAATACATTGTTTAAAGTTAGAAACACAATATGAGTTATCCTTTAAGCAGTGATAACATGCTTGTTTTCTATATAAAACAATCTATCTCTATTGATCTTTTGCCTTAATATTCTCTAAATCCAATTTCCAAACCCACTAAAGCACAACTTTCATATTACAAGGTATTCAGAGCTTCACTAGGTCTCAGATACTTTTTCTTCTTATATTTCAACACACACAGATGTACACATACATACACACACACAACTTAGACACAGATTACCATTCTTGTTATTTCTCTTCCCCAGAATTTCCCATATAGAAAAATTTCACTGACCACCAGCCTGAATGATTTCAGCATTTTATTAGTAAATCGTGGGTATTTAACAAAATTATCGTGGCAATTCATAAAGGAAACAAAGCTGTCAGTGGATATACATCATTCTAACATGGTACCACTGAAAAAGAAGATGGGTTAGCTTGTTTTGTCATGGGGAGTTAAAAGGGTAAGTTAATTTATGCTGACAAAGAAAAATCAATAGTACATTGTGCACAAAAGAAGAATCAATCATCATTTCTATGGCCTCTATATTCATTATGACATGAATTTATTGAGGAAAACATTGCATTCAAATATGAATTGAGTTTGCCTCAAAAGTCACTAAGCTCATCAAAGGCATAATCAAGGCCCTTGCTATCAGAATCTTTTAGTGACCCCCAACATTAATGTAGCAACCTGCACACAATGAATAGTGAATAACTGTCTTCATCTGGGCTCCAGCAGCATTTTAAGAATCATAAATCTTATACTTCAAGTGCCACAACAATAGGCATTTCCTTCTGGTGTGTCTTCACACATTACTTTTCATTTTAGTGAGGGTTCCCTGCAAAATAGCTCAAGCATACTGGGGCCCTAAAGTTATTTTGGCTACTTACAAAGAAATGTATGTGCAGGCATTTATGTCCGTTCTCCGTTTTTGTTTTGCAGTCATCCCTTCTTTGAAATAATTTCCTGCCTCTTTGGTAACACTTGCTAATCGGAAATGTCTCACTTTCTTAAAAGCACATTTTAAGTATTTTTCTTCGTATTGAAATTAACATATTAATAAATAAATAAGAGAAAGTAGTATAGTGTGAGGACACAGCCCCTGAAATGAACAGTTTTTCAAAAATTAAATATACCCAGAATAAAAGCTTCTTGAAGCCAAAGGATATATATTCAATGTGCTTTTCATATCTTTTGTGTAACTTTTATTTCATGGGTCATCTATAAAACTGGAGAAATTGAGATTCTAGTTAAAGTCCATGATCTCTTGGCTCAAACTGAAGGTTACAATTCCTTGGTTCCAGCAAGTTCTCCCGTGGTTTTATGAAGCTAATATCCATTTGAACGTTGAATAGGTGTCTAAGAAACTCCATTGGCTTCCCCTTCTTTATTAGACCTGTGATAACAAATGAAACTGAGCTAACCAGCCACCCTCCTGCAGCAACAATGTGTTTCTGAACCTGTTGTGTCCTAAGTTAATGTGACCTAGAATGCTCTGCCAACTCACCGTCCTTCTAAGTGCCATTCTGACTCTCTGAGGTCAACAGTTCACCCCTGCACCAGCCTGGTTGCCACCAAGGTCATTTGAGTAACTGTGTCCACTAATTTGAAGAATGCTGTACTGTCACATGGGAAACTGTTTTCATCTCAGGACTAGACTTTTCACCCAAAACAGTTTTTTAAAAATGGCTACCCCAGTTTCCAAAGAAATTGTCGAGCAAGCCCTCAGGTTAGAGGAGGGCATGCTGCCTTGCATGTGTGAGGGCGCGCGCGCGCACACACACACACACACACACACACACACACACAACCACCCCACAGCTACAAAACAGAGAAAATGCTTTTCATTAATGGAATGGAATATAAGCCAGATACAGAAATAATCCCAGCACAGGTGACAGAGGATCAACCTGAGGCGCAAGTGAAAAACCAGGCTGGAACCGAGCATTTGCTTGGCTGTAGTGTTCAACACCAGCCTTTTTTTCCCTTAAGTTTTAAAATATGATTTATTGTCAAAGTGGCTAACATACAGTGTGTACAGCGTGCTCTTGGTTTGGAGGGTAGATTCCGTGGTTCATCACTTACATACAACACCCAGCCTTTGGGAAGAACTAGATATTCCAACCAGCTAATGGTTGCAGTTTGCTTTCTGGTGTTCAGAATATGCAAAATGAGAAAAGAATTTTCCTTTTTCCTCTGAAACTCCTACTGCAAGGACAAATTGGTGCCATTCTGCTGCTGGGAGGTCCTCTCCAGCTCTGCCCTCACCATGCTGGTCCTACTGTGGCCCCATGGACATAACTGTGACCCTGCTGACTCTTGATGATGCCCTTTAAGGCTCCAGTGTCCCTTCAGGCCCACTGCCCAAAGAGCTGTTGCTTCAAGCCTGCTGCCAATATGACTTAGAACTTGGATTCCTTCCATCACCCCAGTTCATCTGGGTGTTTTTCCAGTGATACAAGACAATGACTGAGAGAGAGGAATCTTAGAAATCAAGGAAGAGACTTGTTAAATATTCTATTTAAGGAATATTATTTCACATTATTGAAGCTCGGTTATCATTATAAAAGAGGATTGTTAAAAGAATTAATGCAATAATACAAACCACTTACCTTATTGAAATTATTCAATATTTGATAGTTCTTATAATTAGTATTATTATATAAGGCCAAGTTAATTAAGACATCCCAGACCTACTACTGCATCAAAATCTCCTAAGGGAGAGTTCTACAGTATTTTATTTCAGAAAGCTTCAAAGGTAATTTTGGGAACTTCTCTTTTTAGATATGATGTTATACTGAAGTTTAGCTATGACTTGACTGAGCTAAAGAATTAAACACAGGGTTGATGGGGGGTGGGAGGGAGGGGAGGGTGGGTGATGGGTATTGAGGAGGGCACCTTTTGGGATGAGCACTGGCTGTTGTATGGAAACCAATTTGACAATAAACTTCATATATTGAAAAAAAAAAGGATTAAACACAGAATTGTATGTAGTTCTCCAGATGCAACACAAGTACAATTATCTCCTTCTGATGTCAAAATATTCCATGGATGTTAATGTAGCTGATTTTGTAGATAACTAAGAGGATCTTAAATGTTTTCCTTATGATTGTTTGTTTATTTTAAATTAAGTCCCTATAATTCTGGGTTATCCTGTTGATCATATTTTTGTTTTCATTTTTTCCTGTTGATTTTGTTTTACCAAAATTCAGACCCCGATTTTTTTTTTACCTATCATATCTCTAGTTGTTAATTCTTAGAAGTGGTCCGGAGATAAACCATGATTCCCAAAAGTATTGTTTGGCTTTTTCATTCAGCATAAATATGGACAATTTGATAAGCACATCATTTATTTCTTCATCAAAATTTCTAATGACCATGTTTTGGTCAGAATAGAGAGTAGAGTACATAGAAGAAGACACAATATCTGATTTCTCCCTCCAACACCTCCCTGGCTGGAACCTACCTGAAATTTTCTTCAGAATTTAAACATAATTTATTCACAGAGGCAAATGGGAAAGTCCAAATGTGCATTTGTTCAATTATGGTCATAAATTCTTATAAAAGTTGACAAAGGCAGTCATTCTGTGCAGTGTTAAAAGACATTGATAGGGAAATGTCCAGAGAACTATATCTTGGCTCAAAAACATTTAGAAATGCAAGTGATAATACATTCTCGTATGATCAATTGAAATTAGAAGACTAAAACGTGCCCCTTGCTCTTCAAAGTCACTGAAAATGTCACTACGAGGGAAGAAAATGGAAAGAAAAACTTAAATTCATGGAGTTTTAGAATTGTAAATTGCCTTATGGGTTAAGAGACCAATTGCATCATTATACAGATGAGGGAAGTGAAGAAATGACTCACGACAGATCTCATACCTAAATAGTGGCAGCATTAATACCAGGATCTGGTCTTTTGACTCTTAGTCAATATTTTTTTTTCACTATACCAAGTGATCAAACAAATTTTAATGGATCTATGACAGTAAGCAAATCAGTGATAAATTTAAATCTATAACGAAGTATTTACTTGCTAATGTTTGACAGTGTCCTAAAATACACTGTTTATGTGTTCATTTATATTCCAACTTCATTTAAATCCCTATCTTAGAGATGCCCAGAATCATAGTAGAAAATCTCATATGTTGTTACATTTTCAAATTCTGTTACAGGAAGCTATGATTAGGATAAGAACAATCCTTTTCATCTTTCACATGAAGAGAATGTAAACACCTACCTTCCTGACTTGCTTCATAAGCGGATACAATTTAGAGAATGGTTTTTGAAAAGCCTCTTTTCGGGAAGGCTAACAAATACCTTTTCAGGAAGGCTAACAAATACACATGTATGGTATAGTGTTGAAATATAAATCAATTATTTTCGACCTAACAGTAGCCAAAAGCTGTACTGCTAATTAGCACGCTGAACTCCAGAATCCCTTTGCTAGTGCTCATTAAAGGGTTCATCACAAATGTCACAAAATCTCAAGATAAGCAAACTCTAGAGCATTGAAGGAGGAAGGAGGAAGATGTCCATCTGGTAGGGATTATTAAAAATTCAAGTATGAAAGAAATGAAGAAATGTTCCTGGGAAGACACATTGTCACACGCATTCACAGAAGTGCTGCACTGACATTTAGCAGAAGGATATCTCAGTGTTGTAAAATAAACTCATGTAATAAGCCAATGGTCACTGAGGCAGAGCAGCTGACTCCCGAAATACATGACAGAGTGGTGTCACTGTGGCCGCATCCACATCTTAGCTTACGTGAGGTTTTGAGCTAAAGCAAGGACAAATAAAAGTCCACAGCCTTCCCCTAGTGCCTCGAACAACCTTCCAAATATACTCAACTTAACCTACTAATCTGCAATGTTTCGGAGAAGATTATGCGGCCATTGTGTTTGAAACAGAAAGCAACATTGAAAACAAGCAAATAAGAGAAACATTTTTTGCAGATTTTTGCAGATTCTGTAAAAGTAAGGTAGACTTGCTCCTGAAGTGGAGACATTCTGGTCTTCTTAGTGTTAAGTTTATTGGCAGCTGAGAGGAAGGTCAGACCTCTTCTCAAAGCCAAGTATATGTTCACAGGAGGTGCACTGCAGGTCTTCTAATAGTCACATCAACGCTGCATTTCAGGTGGAGGTTCTGCCTGACACAACCACATTAGGCCTGGAGAAGTGAGGGCCCCACATTGCAGTTTACCAGGAGGGGACGACTGGAGGTGGGGAGGGTCACTGGCCTTTTCTAACTCTTCGCAATTTCACTTTCTCATAGCTCTGCCCACAGATCTAACTCATAAGCTTCCAAGGCCAGACTTCTTACGATGTTCTTTCACTCACATTTGTTTCTTTTTATTCACCCACATCATTCACCATTCCTCTGGTCTACCTCAATTCTACCCATCATTCAAAGTTTCATGTTAAAGTATATCTTTTCTCAAAACTCACTCTAAACACTCACCCATATTGTTCTTCTCACTCAAGCCATAAAATATAATTCCATCGTGTCGCTCATTTGGCATTTGTATTGTTATTGATTAATGTATGTATGGGGCATTCCATTTGCAACCAGGTATGAACCCTGTCACATCAACAGCCATGTTCCACATTGCTTTTTTCACCTCAGTGTGGTTATATTTTATAAGGGAAGAAAACCTCTCTTGTAGTATGAGTTCAGTGAAACTGTGTGAGTTGACCTAGTATCTACTCTATTGGAGCCATTCTTTCAGACAAATGTATTCTCAGCTCCAAATAATATCATATAAAGGAATTTAGTGAACACTGGGAATCGATAGGTTAGGTGTAGTATGTAGTTTTCTCAATGAAAATATGCTTAACACTTAAAAATCACATACTATCTTATTTTAAAAGTTAAAAACAAATAGGAAGCTGAGCTTTTTTTAATTCATTCTACTCTTCTTACTCTACAAATATAGAGTTAGCATTCTGATCAAGAATTCTGAAAATGTATTCCTATCAATTCCTTGGACAAAACGACTGCAGGTTATTCCAAAACACATGATATGTGTGACCTTGACTCATATAGAAAAAATTATGGGATATATCAACATACATTTCCTAGCTTTTCATTCAAAGGGAAAATGAACACTGCAGAATTATCATAATAACTTTTAAATATCCAAATTAAGTGCAGGTCTAATATCAAATACTAGAGTTTTAATTATGACTTTTGGCAACATTTATTTTCTCCTTAACCACTTTCCACTAGAAAAAAAAATTTTTCTCTCTCTAGCATATTAATGGCATTCCAATTTTGCTATTTTAAGCCATACACAATGTTGAACTAGCTACCTATTGTCACCCTGATTTAAACACGGTTTGAGCCACTCCAAATATACATATCATTCAACAAAAACAAAAATTGTCAAAATTAAGTACTGCAGTGGCTTGCACAGTGATGCTGTGACGAGGCAGGTTTACTGTAATTATCCACAAAAGCAGCAGGGAAGATTATGGATTGGCTAAGTGCATTCCCACTTCTACTTGGCAGTCTAATACTACATCTTACCATTAAGCAAAGAAAGTCTTTAATACATTAACAACATTCAATCTAAAGTGGCTCACAGAGAAAATGCTATAAAACACTGCAATTATGCTAAACATAGAGGCAACACTATTAGATGGTGAGTATTTTTAAATGTGAATCTGTTAGATCGGTCTTAATCAGGGATTGTTACAATAAACACGTCTCAATCACTACGGTTTAGAGAGATATAATTGATCATAATTTTTGCAATGCCATGAGCACTAATAGAATGTGAACAAATCCTATCCTTTATCTGGAAGGCCTCCAAAATTCTGTAAATATTCTGGAAAACATTAAATGACTCTCTTTTGAAAGAAGGGTCTCTATGCTTCTCATTTGTCCATTCCCAGTATAAAAATAAATTTGAAAATTTCCTAAATGATGTTTTAGACAGGACGATCATAGTAATTTTCTCCAAAATTGAAGATGCTGCTTCCAGCGATCCTTTAAGTTAAAAACAATAACAACAACAACAACGACCACAATCTAGATATCAACACTCAATGTCTCTGCCCTCTCCACTTATTCACTCCATGTTCTGCTCCATTCTGGCTTCCCTGCTATTACCACCATCATCGTTTCCTCAGGGCACCAACTCCATTACCTCCTATTGATAAACTGTGGAGTCTCTCTTGTATTGAGACTACCTGACTACTTAGCAATACTCAGCAGAGTGAACAACTCTCTTCTTAAAGGCCTCCTCTCTTGGAACACTCTTGGATTTTTTATTATCCGCTGGCCAATTCCTTTTAGTCTCCTATCTGGATACTCTTCCTCAACCAGACTTTTACATCTATGTGTTCCTCAGAATTCAATTTATGGCTTTGCCCTACTGACATCCACCTCTCATTATAATTAAACCTCCACAACTCTATCTTATTCACTATTATGTATCCCATGCCTACAATAACATCTACTCCTAAAAGGATGCTCAATACAATAGATATGTGGCATGATTAGATCAATCCATCCCCCTGGGTTGAAAATCATTTTTATTCTAATGGCTCGTAGATATATATTTCAAGGCCCGATCTCTCCCTGTGCGGCAGGTTTACAAATGCCTATCCTTACTTGATTTATCCCTTAAATGTCACTGACTTTTAAAATTAACAAATATAACATATGAATCACCCCCAATTTTCTCCTATTTGAGAAATGGCATGGTCATCTATCTTGCTGCTAAGTCTGGAAATTATGTATCATCTTTGGAATCTTTCATTAGATCAAACTCATGTCTAATATATTAGAAAATCCTGTCAATTTGACCTTTAAAATACAATGTACATTTATCCACTGGTCTCCCTTGTTATTGTTACTATCCTAACCCTGACTATCAGCAAGCGTCTTTTGTCTAGACCATTACATAGTCTTCTCACTTGCTAATGCAAAGAACAGGTGAAGACAGTCAATTTAAGTTGATAAGACTTAAGTCCCAGTGGGATTCTGGGATGAAATACAACTCCCCTCCAAAAAAGAGGAAAGAGAAAGAAAAGGGAAAAAAAATTATTTTGATTCCTGATCCAAATTTCCCTACTTACTGAACTAAAATCAACGTCATTGGGCTGTTGCCTGCAACATAGGAACTTACAAAATGGTAGAATACCATCAGTAGACCAGTGAGAAAAAGATAAAAGGAACTTAACCCAAAAATATTATACCCATCCAAGCATTTATCTGCCACATAATTGTGTATATACAAAGATGCAAAGAATATATCACTTACATGCCCCTGTTGAGGAAAATACTCAAAAAAATACCACTTTTCAAATAATAATAATTCATAATGGAATTCTCAAGATAGGAAAAATTGGAAGGAAAAGAAATAGTATTGATCATTAAACCCAGATTAGATAGATAATAAATAAATATGGACATGATTCATAATCTGTGTACATGATTAAAAAATACTAAATAAGGCTTCTTAAAATAAGGAGGATAAATTACAGGAAAAATCTAATAATCCAGAACAAAGATTATAAAGTATTCAGTAAAATCTATTGATAAGGCCAAGCAGAACATGAAGAAGTGAATGCATTCTGGGTATTGATGGAAAGAACGGTAAAAATAATAATAGTAATAATGAGATCTATCAGTAGGGGGAAAGGGCTTTGTTTTAATATACTGCCAAACTGTGTGTTTCATTATGAGCACTGGGGAAAAGAACATAATCAGGAATAAGATTCAAAAGTATAATAAAACTTAGAGGGGCGCCTGGGTGGCGCAGTCGGTTAAGCGTCCGACTTCAGCCAGGTCACGATCTCACGATCCGCGAGTTCGAGCCCCATGTCGGGCTCTGGGCTGACGGCTCAGAGCCTGGAGCCTGTTTCCGATTCTGTGTCTCCCTCTCTCTCTGCCCCTCCCCCGTTCATGCTCTGTCTCTCTCTGTCCCCCCAAAAATAAATAAACGTTGTTTAAAAAAAAAAAAAAACTTAGAAAACGACAGGAGGGATGAATAAAATTAATAACAATTTGATCAATTCACCAATAGTTGGTTGGGGAAAAAAATGAGAAGAAATATAAATAATATTTTTAAAATTTGTGAAAAATCAGTTTTATTTATTACTTATTACACTACATAAAATAAGAACAAAAATTTCCCATTAAACCCCAAGTACATTCATGTTGGTATGAAAAATGTGACATAGCTCTGTGCTATTTATAAGTAACACATTTAAAACAAAGTAATAAAAGGGCATTCAAAAAAGTAGTTGAATGAAAATTTAATCAAACAAAAAGGACAAACAACACTAATAATAGAAAAGGAGGATATAAAATGTAGAGTTTAATACTACCCAGCATAAAGAGGGAAACTATATGCATAATACATATGTGTATACACACACACACACACACACACACACACACACACACACACACATAAGAAAGGCATAACATCTGATACAGCATAAACAGTTTCATAAAATACAAGTAGTTCAGGGTCATTGGTGCCATGACATAAAGATTGACAATAAATGTGTAGACCTCTCTTAACCTTCCTTAGGTTGATAGAATTCAGCCCTATAAATTACTACTTATGGGATCAGAGCCCTATTGGCAAAAATGTTAGCCTAGGTTTTAAAGAGCCACATTCAGAGTTAAAAGGTGAAAACCTTACCAAAAGATTTTTACAATATCACATTCTAATTTTCTTAAGCTTATAGGTTTAAACCCTGTTCATTTTTGACATACCACATTAACATGAGATAAAATATTAACTAATTTACATTTTAATGTACTTCTGGCAGAAGAAACTTACTGTATTTCAAATAGCCAAAAAATTGCTAAACATAGAATACTGAAGATTATCAAAATGCAAGATTTCCAGTAATGTTAACTCAGCCATGTTAAACATATTGTAGATTTTATATCTCTCATATAAGTACCACTTAATGTCCATATTAACAAGTTACTATAGAAGTGGCTATAGAAATTTGGAAAATGAAGACATTTAAACTTTAAAGCATGGATTGCATAGGTAAATTAATAAGCTTCCTGATTTTAAGGAACAATGGAAATATTTTGAAAAATTAAAGAGAGCTAAGAATGGTAACATTAAAAATGATTCTCATTCTTTTTTTTTTAAACTTACATCCAAGTTAGCATATAGTGCAACAATGATTTCAGGGGTAGATTCCTTAATGCCCCTTATCCGTTTAGCCTATCTCCCCTCCCACAGCGCCTCCAATAACCCTCTGTTTGTTCTCCATATTTAAGAGTCTCTTATGTTTTGTCCCCTCCTTGTTTTTACATTATTTTTGCTTCCCTTCACTTGTGGTCATCTGTTTTGTCTCTGACAGTCCTCATGATCTCATTTTTTTTAAGTTTATTTATTTATTTTGAGAGAGAGAGAATGAGCATATGTGGGGGAGGGGCAGAGAGAGAGGGAAAGAGAATCCCAGCACAGAGCCTGATGCTGGGCTCAATCTCTCCAACCAGGAGACCATGCCCTAAGCGAAAATCAAGAGTCAGATGCTCAATCCACTGAGCCACCAAGGTGTCTCAGGATTCTCATTCCTGATAGAATAAGTCACCAGAACATGTAATGTTCCTAACCAAAGTTTAAGCCAAAGCTTACAGACAGATGCTAGGAAGATTTACTTTCCTCCATAGTCATTGATCTCCAGATCAAAACATGATGTTATAAGACACGTTTACTTTCTTCAGTGGTGCCTGTTTCTTAGACAAGAGACTTTTAAATTCCAATTATAGTTTATTTGGCCTACATATATTAATTTAAGCTAAAATTTATTAGTTTTTCTATTGTTAAAATCAGAACTTTCTCCCCCCTCTGGCGTCTCTGCTGGTTTTGTTTCCTTTGAGATTCTGCAGTTGCGTGCTATGTTTTTTCCATTAATTAAAAAAAAAACTTATAAAGAGCATACTGCAGACCAGTTTGAGCTCCAGAAAAATATGCATGGGCATATATATAAATAAATAAATATATAGAGAGAGACTTTTTTCTCCTCTTCTTTTTATTTTTTTAATGTTTAGTTATTTATGGAGAGAGAGAGAGAGAGAGAGAGAGAGAGAGAGAGAGAATCCCAACCAGTCTCTGCTCTGTCAGCGCAGAGCCCAATGTGGGGCTTGAACTCACAAACTGTGAGGTCATGACCTGAGCCAAAATCAAGAGTCAGATGTTTAACTGACTGAGCCACCCAGGTGCTCCTCTCCTCTTCTTTTTCACCATTGACTCACTTTGATACACATCATGGGAGAATTGACATAAAAATAAAGTAAAGTAGTGAGCAAATTTTAAAAGCTGATTGTTATAAAATAATAACATGTAGATTCTGAGAGAAAAAGTTTTCTTATGTTTATTAAGATTTCTTTAAATGTGTTTGCCTTGTTAAAAATCATAAATAATAAGCATAGAATACATGAAAAGCTAAAAAAGACTGAAAAGAAATTGTTAATTAATTCAACTACACAGAGATAACCGTTACTAATATTTTAGCATATATAACTAATTGTTGATTCATTTGTGAGAATAGAGAGAAGGAGAAGAAGGGGAAGAATGAGAAGAAATAGCACTTTCAAACTTTTTTTTAACATACTATGAAACTACTCTCACAACAAACATTTTAATGATTGCACAGCATAATACCTTATGACTGATTTATAACATGTTTAACAATCTTTTACTAGATTGTTTTAAAAAATATCCCATTGTAAATAATGCTGCAGTGAATAACCTCATATATAAGCCATTGGAAATAGTTCAATTATTTCTTCAGGATATAAATTAGAAGTAAAATTATTGTCAGTAGTATGCTTATACATTAATCTTTTGAAAGATTTGATTAATTTCCACTCTTGATAACTGAGTTCCACATTTTCAATACTCTTCACCAATATTTAATGTTAAAAGTCTTTGCAATTTGACAGGTAAAAATCTCATAATACGTAACTAAGCCTTATATTTCTGGCAAATATCTTAAGAGAGAGAGTAAATTATCTTCCACTCATTAAGAAGGAGAATGCTAATAAGACACTTTCAAAATAGAAAAGAAGTAAAACTCTCTATTCATAGATGACATGATCTTTTTTATAGAAACTCTCCAAAAAAAAATCTTAGAAACAAATTTAACAATGTTCAATGTTGCAGGGTAAAAAATAGTCACAGAAACATCAGTTGAATTTCTATACACCAGCAATGAACAATCCAAAATATAAATTTAAAAATAAATCTTATTTACAATGGCATCCAAAAGAATAAAATACACAGGAGTAAATTTAAGCAAGAATTTGAAATCTTCTACGCTAAAAACTACAAAGCATTGCTGGAAGAAAGTAAAGAACACCTAAGTAAGTGGAAAAGACACCCCATTTCCATGGACTAGAGGATTTAACATTGTTACTATAACAAAGCAATCTACAGATTCAATATAATCCTTATCAAAATTCCAACAACCATTTTACAGAAATGGAAACATTGATCCTCAAATTCATATGGAATTCTCAAGGGGCCCTAACTATCCAAAACAATCTTGAAAAAGTAGGAAAATGTTGGATGTTTTAGTCAGCCCAGGCTGCAATAACAAAATACCATAAACTGAGTGACTTGAACAAGAGAAATCTATTTTCTCCTAGCTCTGGAGACTAGAAGTCTGAGAACAGGGTGCCAGTATGGTTAGATTCTGTTGAAAGCTCTCTGCCTGGCTTGCAAATGGCTGCCTTTTCTTTGTGTCCTCACATGGCAGACATAGAGAGGAAGAGGAAGAGGGGAGAGAGAGAAAGAACAAGCTTTCTGGTATCTATTCTTATAAGAGCCCTAATCCCAGCATGGGGTCCCCACCCTCAAGAGCTCACCTAAACCTATTACCTCCCAAAGAACCTACCTCTAAGTCCCATATATTAGGGGTTGAAGATTCCATGTACAAATTTTGCGAAGGACGTGACTCAGCCCATAGCATAGGAGGGCACAATTTTCAATTTCAAAACTTACTAGGAATCAAAACAGTGTGGTGCTGGCATTAAGAGACACATATAGACCAATGGAATAGAATTGAATTCAGAAGTAAACCCATACATCCACAGCCAATTGATTTTTTGGCAATAATGCCAATACTGTTCAATAGGGAAAAGACGGCCTTTTCAACAAAGAGTGGCGCACAAGACGAACAAAGAATGAAGTTGGATCCATACTCACACCATATGCGAAAATTCCCTCAAAATGGAAAAGTGACTTAAATGCAAAAGATCATAACATAAAACTTAGAAAAAAAATATGAAGGTAAATTTTTGTGATCTTGGGTTTGCCAGTAAATTCTTAGACATGACACCCAAAGTATGAGTAACAAAATTAAAAACATATACATTATACTTCATCAAAATTAAAAACTTTTGTTCATCAAAGGCCATTATCAAGAAGGTGAAAAGACAAACCAAGAATAGGGCAGATATCTGCAAGTCATGTATGTGATAAGTGTCTAGTATTCAGAAGTTATAAAGAACTAATTCAACTCAACAACAAAAGCACAAATAATTCAGTGTATAAATGGATAGGGAATTTGAATGGATTTTTCTCCAGAGAAGATATACAAATGACCAATAAGCATATTTAACGATGTTTAGCAGCATTATTTATTAGGGAAGTACAAATCAAAGCCACAATGTGACACCATTTCATACTACCGAGATAACTATAATAAAATGATTTTTAAAATGGTAAAAAATAGTATTGGTGAGGAAATGGAGAAATGGAGCCTTCCAACACTGCTAGTGGGAATGTAAAATTGGCCACTTTGGAAAACAGTTTGACAGTTCCTTGAAGACTTAAATATAGAATTACCATTTAATCCATTAATTCTACTACTAGGTATGATTGACCTAAGTAAAAAGGAAAATTTAAATAAGCTCAAAAAGATGAGTTTATTTGGGAATAGCAGAAGGATTGCAATTCAGGATGAGCAAACTGTAGCAAGACGCAGGTGAGTCCATTGTGGATTTGGGGGGGGGGGGATAGGTTGTATTTATGAACAGAAAATATAAAGAAGGAGGAGTTCAGTGGGTGTCAGAATAAAAAACAAATGGAGACCTGTCTTGAAAACTGACCAAGCATACAAAATCAGTCCACTTACACAAACAAAGCTCAATTCAGCCCACTTTGTGGGACCAGCACAACCTGGGGTGTCTCCTGTTTCTGCCTCTGGCAAACTTCCCAAGGTTGATATGCAACAACCTCTGATCAACCCCCCACCTCCAAAAGAATCCCAACACTATCAGTTTTCTGTAAATCAGGCATTTCCAGGAAATCAGTCTCTTGGTCTTAAGTTTTATCTTCCTGAGAGTACATGAATGAGATTCTCCATTTTATATCCTCCAGTCCTATTTTAGATTAAAATTCTTTCACATTTCTCCCTTTTGACCAAGTTCCTTTGCACAAAGCATCACTGACTAATCAAGTCATTCAGGTGCTATTTGTTCATTTTTTTGTATATGTCCCATGGAGCTAAGTAGGACCCTCCTCAGGTGTCTTGTCCCACGAAGAAGGAAAATGATATGGAACTTCATTGGCTTCATTTGACAAGAGAATTTTAAAAATGTCAGTCACTATGTCCTTTTAAAGTGGATGATTTAGTTTACATGCATTTGGGAAGAAGGGAATTTAGGGAAACAAAAGAAAAATAAACGTTAATAGTTTGAGCAAATTATAAATTCAGTTCCTAAATTTTGAAGAGCAGCCAGTTGAGAAAATTTAGAGATGTCAGGTTGAAAGCATCTTCAGATGGAGTGAGGGCAGACACTGACAATCTGACAGACTTTTCTGGTTTGTGGTTTCAATGTCGCTGGTGATCCTTCTGAATGGCCACGGAGCAACAGGCACCAAGATTGTCCACTTAAGAGCTGCTGCGATGATTTATCTGAAGTTAATACAGTCATCTCAGCTTTAGCTAGCATGACTCTAGGAAAAGGCAGCTTTAGTTTCATGATGATTCCAAATCAGAAGAGTGGGAGAAAATTAGAAGTGTTAATTTGGAGAATTCTAGCTACATTCTGAAGGAAATTAGAAAAATTCAAGACTCAGTCCAGTTCACAGGTAGAAAACAAACCTCAGAGGTAATTAACAACATTGAAATCTGATATGCATGAAGGTGCATTATTGAAATATATATTTTGTTCTAATCATCCCCATTTCTATCCAAGATAACTATAATAAGATTAATTTGTTTGTAGATTAAGTTCAGTTTTAATAAACTTGCCCTGATTATTTATATAAGTGCAGCAAATGAATAAGCTTTTTAAAATCTGCTTTGTGGGAACTTTTCATAAGAAATCTCAGATTGGACTTTCGAAGTCTATTTAGGCAATAAAGTTGTCAAAGACTTGTCCAATTGCATCCTGTTACAAAGAGAACAGATTTTTATTGAACTTACATAACTTTTATTGAACTTACATAACATACATTGTCATGAAAAATAAGAATATTTAATAAGAATTTCCAAATTCAAAGGGATTGGGTGGGAAGTAAGAGATGAATGTTTGAACCTTTGAACAAAGATACATTTTCTTAAAAGAGAGAATAAAAAGGGGTCCTTTAAATTGGGAAAACAAAACATTAAAGAACCAGCAATGTTTTAAATGAAGTCATAAAAATTATAATTTGTGCTATCAATTTATCCAGTCTTATGTAATTATTTTCTTTCATCTTTTGTTAGCAATTTTATAAATTCATCTGTTTACATATCAGAGTTTTAGAAATTCTTTCCTAGCTCAGAGTTGCGATCTTAAAGTTATCAGAAATCTGTATTCTAGGGTTCTTGTCAGGGTCTTTTCCCTTTGAAGATGAAATATATCTGTAAAGGCATCAGAATAAAACAGTAATTGCCTACAAATGACAAAAGACCTAAAAAGGACAATGGTTAAAGGTTAGATGAACTTTGTAACGTACTTGACAATGGAATTTGGGTATTTTTGTGCCATACATTTTTAAATTATGACATAACATTATCCCAGAACATACCAGAATTTTAGGAATTTTATATAATTTCTAGAATATTTATAAAATACATTTATATAAATACACCTAAAGAAGGCCCAGTGTTACCTTTTATTCGATAATGCTTTCCAGGAATGGGTATTTAATATACCAAATAAGCCTAATCACTATAATATTCCTCTTTTAGATGGAGAGAGAAGTATCTATTTAAATGAAGTGGCAATAAGAGATTTTAAAGGCAAATATAGAAGCTTAGCTAGCTCTGAGCAAAATTTAAAACACCTGATGATAAAGATAACATAAAACACAGGAGATTATTCTGATAAAAACATAAAATCTTTGTTTTCTAGGCACTTACTTAAAAGGTGAAGAAAAACCTTTGTTCATGATGTTTTTTTATTAACAGCAGACCAATAATCTAAGAAAATTGTATCTTTTTAACAGAGAAAACCAAATTCTAATTTTGCAGTACTGTGCTTTTTGATAGTAAAAATCCGTATATTTTTTTTAATTTAAATAAATCCATTCCAATCTTAGCTTGATTACACACAGGGTTCCTTTCTCAAGATTTCCCTTCCACAAACTTGCAATTTTATCTACCCAGGTCATCCTATCTTTTTTCCTTTCTCGCTATGAAACAACCATTTACTTTAGGACAAACCTATTTTATTTTTTCTCAACAAAAATGCATCCTCATTCTTCATACCTTCTTTTGTCAAAAACACATACTTTACGTTCCTTAAGTCTTAGAAATAGTAATATGCTTTTCCATCAATCATCATCACCCCCTCCTCTTCCTCCTATCACTTTCCCAGAGATTCCACCTCCTAGAGTCCTAATGAGGCTTTGTCACAAGTGCCTGAATCTCACTGTGTGGCATCCGTGCCCTCCTGGCTTTTGCAAAATAACACGCCAAGGCTTTCAACCCAATATCCTGCTCTCCTGCCTTGTCCGCCAGCCCCGAAGCCCGAAGAGTAGCAGACACGTGCATGTCCTTCCCTAATCTCAGCTCATCTTCCAACTTCTACTTGTAGTCTTTGCTTTCCAGTGAAAAATAGGAAGCCAGCAATGTATGAATTGCTTATCATATATTAGCACCCTGTGGTAAATTAGCAAAGTTATAAATACATTTTACAATTTCTAGGAGTATATTTTCTTCACAGTAAATTTTCAGAGTGGCCCAAAACATGGTTTATTCATTGACCCAAATATCTCTAGTTTCTCTGTAAAGGAAGTTACAAGTAGCTAAACCTATTTTAATAATGTTTCAGTATTTTAATTTAAATTATTTTATTTTGTTTTATTTTAAATTATTTTATTTATTTGGAATGATCTAGATATCCAATAAATTTGACTTAACTCACTATTTAACTTAACTTAGCAAAACCTCAAAGTTTTCAGTAACCAAAAGACTTCGGAAACCGTTTGCTAAAAAGTTCACCTAAAGGCTCTTGTTCCTTTAGTATCTATTTAAATCATTTGTTTTTAACGACCATATTTAGGCTACTCTTAAAGATTTCATGGTACTTTAAAGCAGTTAGCCAATATTTGAAGTTATTTTTCTGGCTGACAAATTTTTGAAACAGAGATAATATGAGCTTGTTTGATTTTCAGTAAATCTACCTAGAATAAAAGTCTTATACTTAACGTTGATAACTCTAAGGACATGTCTGCTTTAATTAAACCAACAAACTTAAGCTAGCTTTTATTTATCAAAGATGATCCCAGATCAAGGACACTTGAAAACCATTTGGGTAAATTTCTATGTTTCTGGGAATATACTTAATTTATATAAATGCTTGATTTTCTCTAAGCCAATTAAATAGAGTTCTTTACAAGTTAATTTCATCAAGAGAACTTTTAAAGCAGTCTGTACTTACAAAGGCTTTTCCTCCCTTTGTTTTTCTTTTAGCCTCTATGGGTAACGTTTTGAAGTCTAGGATAATTGCTATTTAAATTTTTTCCTTCCTTTTTTTAAGTGCAGGACAATTGTCTTTCCAATGTCCTGATTTTTTTTTCAGAGTATCAGCAGATGTCTGAAGAAAAATAGGCAAGGGTCTGAGGCACTTTGGAGTTCAAATCAAGAGTTTTTTTTATTTTAATTCTCTCTCTCTCTCTCTCTCTCTCTCTCTGTCTCTTTAACAGTCAACATTGATAACAGTTTAGTACTAGAAAAGAAATGGAGGTCACATCAAGGAAGGGGATTGGGGGAACTAGTTGGTGTTGCCAAGGAAGAGGCCTCAGCCCCAGATGCTTTTGAAATTTCCTTTTGGTTGTTTATTCGCTTCAGTTAGCTTAGAAATAGTATTTTGTAAAAAGGCAACTTTAGAATTCAGAATACATGTAGAAGTTTCTAGGACCAATTAAAATAGCTATGGGAAAACAAGTTTGAGGAGTTCGCAAGTTCCCCGTAAAGGCCATCGAAGTTCTAAATTATCTTACTAAGGTTGGTCCATTTAGTCAAATATGTACATGAGGAGGGATCATAATTTTGGATCATAAAACTGGTCAGGGTCCCTGGGGGAAGGCTACCCTTAGAGCATTTATAGCTGACTGGAATCCCATCTCTCACAGGTTTTGCTGAGAGCAAAAGAAAAACAAAGAAAAAAATCTCTAGATAGCCTGATTATTTTGCTTTCAGGGTTGTGAGTTGGATTCTGTTGCATGGTTGTGTTTTTCATATGGTACTTTTTCTCCTGGAGGAGGAGCTTTATCTAACCCATGATTAGTTGTCCCCTATTGCATGGAAATTGTCTTCCAGTTGGCAGATGACCTACCAAAAATGTGTAAATCTGGCCTATCTGTAACTAACGTATTAGAATTTTTTGTTTGTTTGTTTGTTCTTCGGAGACTGAAGTCTCTCATAAGGAGATGGCAAGTGCTCTGGTAGTGTCGATTTGCTCAAGTCGTGCTCACGAATAGTATTACTATTTTTGTTTCATTTTGCTCTCAAGAATTCCAAAGGGATGATATTGAAATTCTAGTGTGTTGTCAACAAAAAAATAACTGAGTGTTCACCGGAATGGATAAAGCCTTTAAACAGATCCCAAATAAAGTCAGAGTTCAACCAAAAATGAGGGAATGTAAAAAAGAGTGAGTTCAGGGAGGGTCAGTTAAAATCAAACACAGATGGAGACGAGCCTTATAAATTGCCCAAGCTGGCCAAACCAGTCCTGTTATGCAAACAAAGCTCAATTCATCCCACTTTGTGAGACCAACCCAACCTGGGTTATCTTCCATACATACCTCTGTCAAAACTTCTCAAGATTGATGGGAGACAATTTCTGACCAACCCCCCACCATCCAAGAAAATTCCAACACTCGGTTTTCTATAAATCAGGCATTTATGAGAAACCAGTCTCTTGGCCTTAAGGTTTGTCTTCCTGAAGGTACATGTATGAGAGTCTCCGTTTTATAATCTCTGGTTCTATTTTAGATGACAATTCTTTCACAGTATATACCCAAAAGAATAGGAAAAAAAAAAGTACACAACAAAGACATGTACATGCATGTTCATAGCAGTAGTATTCACAGTAGACAAAAAGTGGAAAAAAAAAAACAAATGTCCATCAATGGATGAATGGGAAAGCAAGTTGTGGTATACACAGCCAATGAAATGTTATTCAGTCAAAACAAATTATGGTATATACTTACCATGAAATATTATTTAATCCTAAAAAGTAATGAGTGACACATGCTACAATATAGATGAACCTGGAAATCATTACGCCAAGTAAAAGTAGACACAGAGGTCATATACCAGATGATTCCATTTATATGAACTACCCAGAATAGGCAGAAATGGAAAGCAGGTTGGTGTTTACCAGAGATTATGTGCAGACAGCAATGGAAAGTAACTGTTTAATGAATGCCGGGCTTTCTTCTGGAATGATAAAAATGTTTTGGAACTAGATAGAGCTGATGGTTGCACAACATTGTGAATGTACTAAATACCACTTTATTGTTCATCTTAAAATGTTTAATTCATGTTATATGAAGTTTACCTTACTTGAAAAAAATAGAAGAGCACTAGGCTTTGAGAAGTTACGTCTCTTACCCAAAAGTGTGAAAAAGATAAGTAATCTGAGCTCCAAACTCAGGCCATCTGACAGGAGGTTGTGTAGTATTTTTCTTTCTGCTGTACTGATTCTTTCTGTACCTTGGGTTGTTTTTGTCTTTGTTTTTGTTTTTTAAGTAATGTTTTTATATACGTATAGAACGTTTGCTCTGAAATCTATCATTGCCTTTAGGGTTTTGCCTTTACACCAAAAGGCAGGAGACACTGTAATTGTCAGGAGATCTGAGGAGATTTCCTGATGGAAGACAAAATTATTTTAGCCACTAGATAACTGTGCCATCTATTTCTAAAGCTCAAGACAAAAATTTCAAGAAATCCTTAAAAAAGAATCTTATTAAAATTCAAGTGGTTAAAATTTTATTCAGGGGGAACTTGCATTTACAGTGTCCAGTCAATTGCCAAGATTTGTAGCCAACTTATAGTTTCTACAGGAGGTAACCAGTAACAAATTAACCTCAATCTATTTGTTTCCTTCCCTGCACTCCTGTTCTGGATGTTTCAAGTTCTTACATCAAGGTGCTCTATGGTAACAGGAAGTTTCCACCCAAGATAATCTCCTTATGAACGATAGATATTTAGTTGGATCATGGCTTAGAGAAAAGAAAGAAGTACATATTATTAAGTTTGGGGGAGGGGGGGACAAGAGAGAGAGGATAATCAGTGAGAACCCATAAAGATTATGGATTAAGGGGTGTCTGAGTGGCACAGTCAGTTAAGCGTCCAACTTCAGCTCAAGTCATGATCTCACAGTTCGTGAGTTTGAGCCCCACGTCAGGGTCTGTGCTGACAGCTCAGATCCTGGAGCCTGTTTCAGATTCTGTGTCTCCCGTTCTCTCTGCCCCTTCTCCACTCATGCTGCTCTCTCTGTCTCAAAAATAAACAAACATTAAGAAATTTAAAGAATATGGATTAAGATCAGGATCATATGCTGGAAAAGAAAGGTTTGGAATTCATCAGCAATAAGTGACCTTAAAGGCTACTTAAGTATTACGGACACAATCCAGAGAGACTACACAGAATAAGAGAGAAAAAGAAGGAATGATCAAACACAGTGGAATATTAGTATTTTCATATTATTTAAGGTCAGGGAGGTGAAGGGACATCATAAATTTTATATTGATCTTTAAAAAAAATACAGGGGAAGAAATAGAGAGCTTTGGCAGAAGCATCAAGGAAATAAAGCAAAACACAAGAGACAAATGGTTCATGCTGTCATTGAGGGATCAAGTAAGATATGAAATAAAAATAATACATTGAATTTGGCATTTGAGGATTAAGACCCTAGGGAACATAATTTTATGCAGAAGCCTGTTTGGTAAATAGTAGAGAAGAGTAAGATTCTGAAGGGAAGGAGGCAGGCATGTGCCACCTGGAAAAGTTTTCAGAAAGATTATAAAGATGGGAGAGACCTGATCATGTGTATATGTTGAGGTAAAATAGGTAGCAATGAAGTATCAAGAAGATACTTCATAAAGAAGAGACAACTGGTAAAGGGTAGTACTAAATAAGAGAGGATACAATTTAGAAGATAAGAACAGTTTAGCCCCTGAAAGAACAGAGGAAATGACTACCTTTGATCTTGAGTGAACAAAGTACCTGAGCATAAATCTGAGAGACGGTGCTTCTAGAATGTGTGCTGAGTCCATCCACTTTCTTTCTTTATATACAATTTTTTAATGCTTATTTATTTTTGAGAGAGAGAGAGAGAGAGAGAGAGAGACCGAGCGTGAGTGGGAGAGGGGCAGAGACAGAGGGAGACATAGAATCCAAAGCAGACTCCAGGCTCTGAGCTGTCAGCACAGAGCCCGATGCAAGGCTGGACCCACAGACCATGAGATCATGACCTGAGCCAAAGTCGGATGCTCAACTGACTGAGCCACCCAGGCACCCAATAGTCCATCTACTTTCTGTCCACCTCTCTAAATGGAGCTGCGACAAACTCTCATCTAGACTGTAGCAATTCAAAAATCTAAAGATTCTGTCCTTATTCCACTATCATTCCATTCCCACTGGGAAGCCAGAATGGTTTGTTAACACACAAATTAGATTAGGGGCACCTGGGTGGCTCAGTCGGCTGAGCATCCAACTCTTGATTTCAGCTCACGATCTAACAGTTCATGAGTTCAAGCCCCACATTGGGCTCCATTCTGACATGACAGATTCTACTTGGAACTCTCTGTCTCTCCTTCCCTCTCTGTCCCTCCCACATCTCTCTCTCTCTCAAAATAAATAAATAAACAACAACAACAATAATACACACACACACACACACACACACACACACACAGATAATGTTGTCTCCAGTTCAACCCCAGGGCAGTCTCCCATTACAATGACAATTCTACCAGATGTCTACCAGTACCCTCAAAGTTTCTTGTGAAAATGACTCCCTGTATTTCCATCATACTCATCATCTTTGCTCCCTTTATCTCCCTGATTCAGTCAACTTGGTTTTCCTTCAGTTTCTTGAACACATTACTTCTTGTCATAGATAAGGTATTTGTGGTTGCTCTTTCCTGTATCTGAAATACTCTTCTAGGTACTCCACACACAGCTGGCTCCTTCTCATTTTTCTGGTCTCAATACAAAAATCATTCCAACGGAGACGACGTTGGCGGCAAATCAATAGAAAAAGACCTCCCTCCTCTCAAAGCATCCTTCCTAATATTTATGACAAATTTACCTGTTTATTTGTGTCCTCAATCAAGTTATAAACTCTGTGATGATAAAGATCATAGTACACACAGAGGCTTAAGAAATATTTGTTTCATGAATGACTAATAGTACCTATATCTATGCAGTGATATCAAGTGAGGCAGAATTGTGTGAATAGCTGAGATACCACATTTCTCTGTGAATTAAAAATCAAATTCAATTACTTTTGCTAGAGACCCTTAATGAGATTTTTGAGTTTTGTTAAGGGCCAAATTAATGTCATCCTGAAGGCTTTTCAGAGAAAGCTAAAATCTGAAGCATGAATAAGATTTAGGAAGTTAAGGAGGAGGGTGTTTAATCCCCCTTATAGAGAAAGAGTGACCAGAGGAGCTAAAAAGGGGTCAGACACTCTTAGTACCAGCCATAGTAGTGTTGGCCTTGTAGTGGGAGAGCTGCCTTGTTATTTTGTCGTTATTGTTATTGTATTTGTTCGTTTAACTTCCATTTAGGATTCTCAGTTAGTCACAAGAAGAAACAATATAAAAAGGGCAGCATATCTTTCTACTTCATTTTTTTTTTAATATTTAAACAGGCATGCCTGGGTGATTCAGTCAGTTAAGCGCCTGGCTCTTGGCTTTGGCTCAGGTCGTGAACTCAGGGTTCATGGGTTCACAGTGCAGAGACTGTTTGGGATTTTCTTTCTCTTCCTCTCTCTCTGCCCCTCTGCTGTATGTGTGCTCTGTCTCTCTCTCCCTCAAAATAAAGTATAAAAAATAAATAAATAAATAAATAAATAAATAAATAAATAAAATATTTAAACAATATACAGAAGAGCTGAGTTTAAATCGACAATTTGCTGCCCTATCCTTTAACTCCCCCAGAAACAACCACTTGAAAAAAAATGAACAAAAAACTTTTGCAGACCTTCTGGTGGTCATTCAGTATGCTAATATGATTTGAGCCCTATTTCTTCATCCTCTAACTTTAAAATTCATCTTTTGGGTTCTGGCTACTCATCCATCCTTCTTTAAATACGATTATATCATTCTTCTAATTTCTCTACTAATCTGTGCAGCCAAAAATAGTGAATCTAAATATTTATTACTTATCCCATCAAACACAGGAAGAATCTTTTGACCCCAACTTTATAAAAGAAGGCATTAACCTGCATCATCCCTGGTCCCTTTTGCAGATCAATCTCTAGCCACTGTAATTTTTTCTTGACACAGTCAAAGGTAATAACATTCTATCCAGTAACCATAATAAAGATTCCCTTACCTTGTCAATAGCTTGACCTTAAACACCGAAAATCAATGCAATGGAATATATGTTTTAAATAACTCACCATCTGTTTTGTCCTCTCAGTGATCTGATGCTTCCTGCTTACCCTCCCCCCCCCCAAAGCCCCTTCACTATAGGAGAGAGGGGAGAGCAAATTTCACCTAAAGAGGAAGAAATGACAGTTTGGAAGTTCCCATCAAGAAAGAAAATAAAATACAAGTTTCTTCTTGGTTGGGAGGAAAGTGGAGAATGAGAAATATTCAGGTAGTAATCCACAGGGTATGAATTATCAGCCTTTGCACAAGCCCCTCTCCCTCAAAATGTACATTGAGAACCCTGTTGTGTTTTCCCTCCATGTGCATATCATTTGAAAAATATGGCAAATCAAGTTCCTAAGCAGAAAGTCTGAAGAGAGAACCACAGAGCTTTGCCCTCACTCTGCTTAGAGTCTCAGGTTGGAAAGATATTTTTACTCATTAGGTGTTCATTAAGAACACACCCAGTGTTAAATGATCAAGATAGAGATATGAACAGCAACACAAAATCATTATCAGAGAGATACCTTCAAAAAATGAAGACATACAAAGCGTCTTTGAATGTTTAACAAGTTAAATTGCAAGTTCCATGTTGTATGTTTTATTTTTTATAAAAAATAAATATACTTTCTTTGTAAGTGCCCTTTGGCTGCTCAAGTTTAAGAAAAAATCACCTTTTTAGATAATATACAAACATCATTAAGCAGTCATTTGAAAAAAAAATCAATTTTGCAGGCCACCTTATTTACAACAAATATAGCAGGTTTATATTAATATTCAGAATGTTACAAATAATTAATTCTTATGTAAGTTGTTGTTGAGATATTGTTTAAAATTCCATTTATGTAATGTCTTAAATAGCCAAAGAAATATAGTTCAGACATTACAGATGGAAGGAATAGTTTGAAAAATGAAAACTAGCTGGAAAATTTGGAAGAATGTGGAAGCAGATAAAAGACCACCGTTAAAATGGGATAAATTTAGAACTAAATATGAATACACTGATCAGCTGATTAAAGAATCATTAGAATGCTGGGCTTTCAAATTTTACCTTGTTCTCCAAGAGTTTTATTTTTCCCTACACTCACGGTTTAAACATTGTCGTATAAAGTTGTCAGGTTCTAAAAACCATGTTCATCGAGTTTCTTACAGACCTCTTCCTATCCTCATGTACTAAACATCTACACTCAAATGGAAAGTATGTTAGGAGACTCTCCCTGCAATTTTTCTCCTGTATGAACACTGGAGGAGAGCATTTCCTAAATAATTATCTTGGGGAGATCACTAATAATGATAGAGATATTCATTCATTTTATTAAAAAAGAATAATATCCCTTTTGGCTCAGAATCCACTGCCCCAAATATGAACACACAAGACAGTTTTTACCCAAATGAAAGAAGAGTGGGAACGGACACAGAGCTTGAAAAGTTACATTATATAGATGCTGATTGTCCAGAAGTGCCCAAGGTCAACAGAACCTACTGGCCTGCAACAGTAAAGACAGAGTGGTTTAATTTGTGGAAGGCCATTATACTGTCCATATTGCAAAGGCAAAAGCCACTGCCAACAATGGAAAATTCTGCAGGCCATGGCCCTAGCTACTGTACAGAATATAGGCTGTCACCTAATCAATGTGTATGACTCCAGGTCACCCATCCGTCTTTCTAACCAGGCAAGCCACTACACTATGAAAAGTAACATTTTAAAAATACACACGGATGATGTATCTTTTCTGTAGGCAGAGCTTGGCACTAAATATCTAACTCTAGATCTCTAATATCTGCATCTAACATCGAACATCTACAAAGGGCTTTTTCCCCACTTTGGATTCCCACGGTACAATGATAGAACATTACCTCAAAACTGCAAAATCTTTTAAAGCTTATCTTATTCTGGGAAGCAATCACTCCTATTTTCTCACAATGAATTCAACGTTCATAATAAAGAATGTTTAATTCTAGCAGCAGTCACCCATTTGGAATTGAAGTTGGGTATCTGCTGTGGTTTTTTTTTTCCTATGACAAGCTAGAGCTTTTTGAAGATATATTTTATTTTCCAGAAGATTCAAGCAGTTCTTCAAATGAGTTTGAGTCTTCAATTAGGAAAAAGGCACTTATACAGTGGCTTCAATTCTACTTTGCCAGATAATGATATAAACCGCAACACATCAGAGAAGATAATGAGCTTCTAGAGCTTTCGCCAAAACCTCATGAGCTTAAATCAGATCTTACTGTCTCTAACCCATATCTGAACATTCCACTGGACGTGCAGAAAATTGCTTAAAGACAAAGATATATGGTTTTGAGGCACTAAAGTCCTTATGATACAGACACATATCACACAGATTTTGACAAGTCTCCCTGGGTACCAGAGATGAGCTGTCATGGAATACACAGCCCCCACAGAAACGGCTCCAATTATCAATTTCACCACTAATATATCTACCTTTGGAAGACATATTAACCCAATTCTTTGTATAGCAGGAGCAACTAAAAACTCCCAGAAATGAAAGTTTCTTGTGAAAAGCAAAGTAATAATTTTGTATAGCACACTGTGAAAAAGAATTAAGTAATCTTTAGTGATCTCAAATGATTGTTGTTTTTTTTTTTTTTTTCACTCATTTTTCTGCACGGATCTAAAATATTTTGATTACATCAGCTTCCAAAACAAGTTTGTAGCAAATAAGCAAAAGAAAGCAAAACCAATCCAACATGCACATTAAAAAGTGGCAAGAGGGGCGCTTAGGTGGCTCAGTCGGCTGAGCGTCTGACTTTGGCACAGGTCATAATCTTATAGTTCGTGAGTTTGAGCCCCGCATCAGGCTCTGTGCTGATCCGAAGAGTGCTTCAGGTTCTGTGTCTCCCTCTCTCTCTGCCCCGCCCCTGCTCATGCTCTGTCTCTCCCTCTCTCTCAAAAATAAATACACATATTTTTTTTTAAAGGGGCAAGAGAGGCGTGCCTGGGTGGCTCAGTCACTTACGTGCCCGACTCTTGATTTCAGCTCAGGTCATGATCTCATGGTTCGTGGGGTCAAGGCCAACATCGGGCTCCGCACTGACAGCTTGGGGCCTGCTTGATATTCTGTCTCTCTCTCGCTCTCTCTGTTCCTCCCCCACTTGTGCTCTCTCACACTTTCTCAAAATAAATAAATAAACTTAAAAACAGTGGCAAGAGAGACCACCAACATTAAATCATTACAGCTGTACATTCTCAGGATCAATTTGTAGGTCTTAACTATCACTCTGATCAATGCACTGAACACAAATATTGAGATACTTCTAGTTACTGTGACGTGTGGGTTTTTATTTCCCATACTCTTTGACTTCCACATGAAAAATAAAAAAAGAACAAGATGTGCTTGTAAACACATACCCTGTATTAAACAAAACACAGCAGTGTAAAAGTTAGCTACCGACTTTTACTTCAGGAGAACGTATTTGCACCAAACTTCTAGGAATTAATACAATATTATACGGTAAAACAAGACGTCTCTAAAAGCAGACAAACATTAGATTCCCAAGGACGGTTTTAAAGAATATAGTTTGGACTTTCTGGGATCTCCAAAAAGAACATCAGATCTGAGAAGAACACTTTCAGTGAGGAGAGCTTGCTTAGCAATCAAGAATCTAAAAATAATGTGTGCCTAGCCAGAGGCAGCTACATAATTCACTAGGCTCAGTGCAAACGAAAAGTGGGAAGGCCCTTATTTAAACTGCAGGGATGGGGAAGTTTCTTCCTTTTTTTCTATGGTTTCTCTCTCTTTCAACCTGTCTTGCCTTTTTATTTGCTACTTAATGTTGCCCTCCACCCACAATGAGAACAGTCCTGGGCAACTGCAGATCTTCATAGGTGCACCGAACATACTGGGGTGACTTAATACACTGGGTGCATGTGTCCAGTCACTGCCCTCTCAGTGCCCGCACCCAGTATCCTCCGTGGGCAAGCGCAATAAGCAGGTGGCTGAGAGCCCATTCTGGGGGATGGGGTGGTAGAGGTGGGTAATGGGAAACGGGACTCTATATGAGCTAAGGGTCTAAGTCCCAGGGTCAAACTCCATTGTCCCATGGGACTCCATGTACAAAACACAAATCCAAAAATAAAATTATTAAGAATTGTGAGATAGTGACTGCACATATTAAGCCATAATCCCTTCTGAGTGCATGGCCTTGTGAGACTGCACTGTTCATCGTCCCGACAAGCCAGCCCTGTCCTCAGCTCTAGACCAGAGTCTTGGTGCAATTGACATTTGGGGCCAGATAATTCCTTTTTTGTGTGCCTGTCCTGGGCATTGTAGGATGTTTCGCAGCATCCCTGGTGTCAACCCACTAAGTACTTCTCAGTGTAAAAACCAGTAATGTCTCCAGACATTGCCACATGTCCCCTGGGAAACAAAATTGTCCTTAGTTGAGAACCAAAGCCTTAGATTAATATTTGCCTGCACAAACCCAGGATGACATCTATGCACTTTTAACATTCCTCTACTGATAAGCAGAGATGGAGAGATTCAAAGATGTACAGTTAACTTATGATAATCGTTTAGCAGTTACCAATTAAACAAATAGAAGGCATCAGAAGATGAGGTTATGATAGACTTTTGGGGCTCAGCACCGGCTGCCTACTAGGACATCTCCTGCCTGTGGCAAGAAACAAGGGATTCAGCCTTGTAAGAGGGCTTCGGAAAAAATTCAAAGAACACATTTCTTATTCTTCAAACAGTAGGCATAGAGTTCAGTTACTACTCTATTCATCTTCTATTTTTTCTAAGGCAAATAAATCAAGCAAATATTCCCCATGTTGTAAGTCTCTTGAGAATTATTGCTTGGACTTTGTAGAATTGGAAGCAATAAGGGTAGATCAGACACCTTTAGGAGTGCCATCTAATAGGCATTGCCTGCAACACACAGGATCAGGTAGAAAATGTTTACCCCTATCAACTTCTATGGTTGATTTTTAGTATATTATATCCTTAAGTGTTTATATTATTTTTTTAATTTTTTTAATGTTTATTTATTTTTGAAGGAGAGAGAGACAGAACATGAGGAGGTAAAAAGGCAGAGAGAGAGGGAGACACAGAATCCAAAACAGCACAGAGCCCAATGGGGAGCTCGAACTCAGAACTCAGAACCGCGAGATCATGACCTGAGCTGAAGTCGGACGCTTAAGCGACTGAACCAACCAGATGCCCCAACATGTTTATATCATTGCATCTTCCTAAGTACCAAAATCCAAGTACATTAGTTAGCTTAATGTGATTGATCAGCACCTTCTTTTACCATCTTTCACCATCTTCTGCCAGTACTTCCCCAGTTTCTCTCCTTCTCCTCCCCACCTTTATCCCTGCCTTCTACTTCTCCCAGAGACTGCCTTTAATTATCAGCTCAAGTGACTCTTTTTCCTTCAGGCCTAGTTCAGGTCCTGTTACCTGATAAATGGGGAATGGGTACTGGGGAGGCAAGCACACTAAAGTCCACTAAGATACCATCCCAATCTTATGTCCCCCCACCTCACCCCGTTTCCAAACAGGAGCTCACAGACTGATGAAGATGTGTTCAGCCTCACATAGCTCACCCTCCCTTGCCTTTCTTCACGATGTGCCCATGCCAACTGCTTGCCTCTACACCTGTTGAACTTCTCTCATTTGTCCAGATACAGATCAAATGTAGCTTCTGCTATGAACCTTCTCTGATCATTCCCTTCCACAATAGTTACAGTCTTTCTCAATATCATGAGCATGCATGGTCTGTACAGCATGTGGGGCATACTGCCTGGCACATAGTGGTCAGTCAATTACCATCTATGGAAAAATAAAATCCCCTCATATTTTAAGTGGGTATTACATGTTATCATGTTACTTTTTTATCATTCTTCCCAACTACACTATAACCTTTTAGAGCAGAAACTATCCTTCCATAGGATGAATAAATTAATGCATAATTGGTCACTACTTTAATTTTATTTCTCTTAGTCTGTCCCTTTCTCAAACTGAAGCAGTCATTACAAAAGACCCTTTACTCTCTACTCTTATAAAAGCATCAGTCACCAAATTCTGCTCTTCCCAAGCTCTCTAGATATTTCCCCAGTCAAAGAAATGTTAAAAACATTGACATCATCTCACTACTTTCTGCCAAATTATTATCCATCAACTCTTGGATTGTGTTGTATTGGCTAAATAATTATACTACTAACGGCTATTTTTCCATGTGGTATAGTTTAAATACAAATGACATGCACTAAATGTTATAATTATTATTATAACAAGAGAAACACAGTCCTTTATACTCATAGAAAAAAAATAAGAACCATGAGAATTGTTTGTGTCTAGGTAGGAGCAAACTGAGAATAATTTTTTGTTAAGGGTATTCAGGTAAAATACCTGAATTATATAAATGAATTGTATAAATGATATATTTATGAATTGTATATGATGAAATGAATTGTATAAATGATACTTTACCAAAGTATGAATGATTTGGACATCATTTGTGGCCTGATGGAAGCAATGATCTCTTTACACTGAGGATAGAACATTACGAGATTAATCAGCTCTGCTGATTAAAAAAAATCAGTTAAAAGAGTAAACAGAAATGAACAGCTATGGTTCAGGACTGGCAAAAGAGAAAGCAGTCAACCTAATTGAAACTCATGTTTTACTGGTGGGTTTGTAATCTATGCAAATCAAACGATCATTTAGATCTCAAAGGAAATGTTAAACAGTTATAGCCAAACTTAGCCAGAAGGAGGAGGTTATAACAGTTAATATAAGTCAGTTTTAACAATGAATATGTTTTGATTCTTGGGATACTTGTTGACCTACTATTGATCACCACAGAAGAATTATAAGATATGTACGATATGCAGTTATAAGATATGTAAAGTATACGTTGTGATTCTGCCTTTTATAGTTTTGTTTAACTGTTCCAGGGATTAATACCAAAATATCTCCCAGTCCTTTAAAATGAGGACTCAATGTTCAAAAATCTTCCAAGTAAAATTATTTTATGTAATTGAGGTCTACTAAATGAGATTCTGAAAACTGGGAGGGAAGGTTTTGCTATGCCGGTTTATTTTTCTCTTAATAAAAAGTACTCATTTAGAATCATTTAGAATAGATTCTGAGATTTTTAAAAACTTAAACATATAATTAAATACTTGTAAATAAAATAGATACCTCAGTTAAGAAAAATTAGAGAAAAGGAGAAATGAAACAAGTAGCAAAAGTGACCAACTAGCAGAAATGTTTATGTGTCAGTGAAAAACAGGAAGATGGGCTGGAAGAAGTGCAGTCACGATATATTCTACCCAGAACAGATGGACCAGGGTGAGTCCACCTGCACCAGTAGCTTCAGAGGAAATGGATGCCTACTGGATTTTGAAGACAGTATGTTTTATGTTCCTAATCTTATAGGCACTCAGCAGGAGAGAATTGCCATGGATTCATCCCAATGAGTGTCACATTTTGGCATGGCTGAGACTGGCCCATGTGGAGGTCCAAAATCTGTAAATGAGCAGTTTCAAGATTATATGGGGGTAATACATAGTGTGAGGACCAAGGAATTGTTGGAAACTCATTGAACAAGTAGTTTAGGTTTGAAAAAGTTAAGTATCATTTGGACATACCAGAGAAGAGAACATATTTTCAATCCCAAAATAGATTTTCTCTTTCTGGCGCTGCCTCCCATGTCCAAGAAAGGATGCATTTCAAGGTGCTTGGGAACGTTTATACTTTAATGAATGCAGAGCACCCAGGCTTGAAAACGACTTGCTGGATGTATTCCTGGAATCCTAGAGTGTTTGTTCCAATGATAGGAGTGGCAATCAGAAACTTGGGCTTATTTTCTCCTCTGACAAGAACCCACCCATCTGCATGACCTTTTCAACACCTTGCCTTCCTTTTTTCCTGTGAAAATATCATAGTAGACACTATTAGCACAAAAATTACCATTATGCATAACGAGCGCATGAAGAAACATCCAAATGACTCAAGAAATTTACTTTTTGGACTGCAAATCTTCCAATCGTTTCTTGGGGACAAATTACAAATGCAAAGATGTGACCTCTTGTGAGGTGCTTGGCATGTTACACAATTTATGTTTATTCTTTCCTCCACCAGCCTGCCACAGAAACCCTCAGACTGCACTCAGAATGACTCAGGTAAGGAGCATGCATTCACTCACCCTAGCATGGCTCATTGACAAATGACAGACTCAATTTTATTCCAACATTGGAAAAATGTGAAATAGTGTTAATATAATTGACAGAAAATTCATCCTCTCCCTCTCCCTGCTTTTCAGTAACCAGCAATTTCCACATTATATAAACATCAGAATCAGACATTCTTAAAGTGAATACATTTTTCCTATTAGTTAAAATTGTACATTCAGAAAAAATATGTTATTTATGTAATTTTCTTCCTTGTAGTTAATTAAAATAGTACTGTATTCTTAAACATTGGTATATGACTATTATCATAATGATTAACATAATGCTCAAATTGCTCTATTATTAAGTTTTTTTAATGAACAGTTTACTTAGGATTAATATAGAAAAACAATTTATTATTTTTTATTAAAGTAAGTTAAGACACAATGTTCCCTAGAGCAAATAAATACCAGAGAGAGAAAGAGAGACAGAGACAGAGACAAACATGTAGCTACAAAAAACATTTCTACATAGAAATGCTTTTCTACATATCATGTAGAAAAATAAGGGATGCCTGGGTGGCTCGGTCGGTTAAGCATCTGACTTCAGCTCAGGTTCATGATCTCACTCATGGGTTTCAGCCCCGCGTTGGACTCTGAGCTGACAGCTCAGAGCCTGGAGCCTGCTTTGAATTCTGTGTCTCCCTCTCTCTCTCTCTCTCTCTCTCTCTCTCTCTCTGCTCCTCCCCTGATTATCCGCTCTTTCTCTCTCTCTTGCTCACTCACTCAAAAATAAACTTAAGAAAAAAAAAGAAAAGGAAAGGAAAGGAAAGGAAAGGAAGAAAAGAAAAGAAAAAAGAAAGCTGCCATTTTAGAACTTCTAAAAAAGTGTGTCTTATGAATATCAACTCACGTGCTAAAAGAAGTAAATTTCTGATTGCCTGACTGACCTTGAGGATGGGGACGATCCCCAATTGTGCCAGGTTTCCAGTGTCCTACTAGTAATCCCTCAATAACACTTCTTGGTTTGATATGATGACTCTGAAAGAAAGTTGTGTTTTGTAAGTACCATTAATGCCAGATTATATAGACTAAACTAGGGCAAATGAAACCTGTTGCCACATATCCTTAACATTTTGTCACCTAACACAACACAGAAAACTCAGGAATTGCTGGAATCCCAGTTCCTGAATGGTGAAAAATATACACAACCATCATATTCACAGAAAGCTCAGGAATGATTAGAGTACAGATGGATTTTTTTAATGTTTATTTTATTTATTTTTGAGAGAGAGAGAGATAAAGCCCAAGTGGGGGAGGGACAGAGAGAGAAGGAGAGAGAGAATCCCAAGCAGGCTACCCCCTGCCAGCTCAGAGCCCCACAAGGGGCTCCAACTCACAAACCATGAGATCATGACCTGAGCTGAAACCACGAGTCAAATGCTTAACTAGCTGAGCCACCCAGGAGCCCTTCAAAGGAAATATTTTTAAAGAATTTAAAGTATCAGTAAGTACTCTAGTTTCATGTGTGAATATTTGACAAAGAAATATTATTTTTAGATTACAAACAAATACAGGCTTCCCCTGCTATCAGAAAGCAGAGCATTCCTATGAAAACATTTTTAAGTTCAAATGGCATAAGTCAAAGAAGCAATTACTATCAATTTATAAGGAAAATTTTCTGAACTATTTCCCCAAATAGCCTCTTTTAGGGTTTTCTGATACCTCGGAAAACATCTTACTAACAGAGGCATGAAATAAATTGAGAAAAAGCACAGATGCCCACAGACCCAGTTCAAAGCCATGGTGGCTTGCTGTTGAGACGCCGAGTGTAGTTCCAGGGCAGGGAGCTTGGGCTATGTCACCCTCACTGTCTGGCATGTGCACCACTTCTCTAAGGGCTTGCTCCAAAACAAATGCTAAGCACCACTTTTGCTTTTCCACTTTGGTTGTGAAAGTGATAATCCTCCTCAGATTTTTTTGGTTGGTGAAAACAGGTACTGATGTAAGTCTTGTGTAAAACCAAAGGGACATAACACAACTTTCAGAAAGTGGGGATACCTATGGTAAGTATAAAATAAATTCATGCTCATTTTCTAGAAGTGTGGCCCTGGCCATCAGTAGATATAAATCCTCCTTTCTTTATGCAAATGCTTCCAGGTTACATGAATTTGGGTCATTAAAGCTTTCCAAAATATTTCACAGTCAACACGTTCTTCTGAAAATAAAACTCACCAAAAAGGTTGGGTGAATAGACAAATTCAAGGGTCATTGACCTTTGATACTCAAATCCTAGTATTGCTTTTATTCTGATTATAAGCATTAGGGGCTTGGCAGGAAATATAGGAAACACTTATATGGGGTAAATGAGAAAAGTTTAATAAGGAGATGTTCGTATGTGTGGGTAGGCTTCAGGGAAACAGGCAGGGCTGGCTTCATGGGCCTGCCATCTTTACTGTTACACTTGTCTTCATGCTTAAGGGTCCTGCTCAACAGGAAATGTTGAGCACCTGAAGGAATTCTGCTCCAGACCTTTTTAGACTCAGGACTGCAGTAGCAACTCTCCTCTAGGTCTCCAGCCTCCTGCTGATCTGCCCTACTGATTTCAGACTTGCCAGCCCCCAAAAACTTATGAGCTAGTTCCTTAAATAAAAATCTAGATAGAGAGATCTAAAGACAGATAGGTAGGCAAATTACTCTCTCTAGTTTCCTGTTCCTTCTTGTTCGTTTAGATGTAGAAATGATAGTCATCTCTCTATCTCTATATATAGATCAATATATAGAGAGATGTATATAGAATATTATATTATATTTATTATAGATGATAGATGATAGATAGATAGATAGATAGATAGATAGATAGATAGATAGATAGATCTAGTGAAATAATTACTCCAGACATAGCTCTTCTCTATCCTAAAATTTTCCCCTGTGATCCTCTCTTTGCCTTAAGCTAATTGGAAGTCAAAGAATAGGAGAATTCATTTATGTAACCTACAAATGTTGGCTTTTGAGGCACAGAGCAAGATGGAGAAAAGTGGGAATGAATCTAGAGGGCAAAATAATAATACCGATCATTCGAATATAATTTTCTAATTGTAAAATTCTAAATATAGTTTCTAGTTGGCATAGTGTATAGTTATCAGTATAATGGTTGCTTTATCATATTGAACCGTTTTTCAACTTCATGAAACACAGTTACTATTCCCTCTTCACAAATGAGGAAACAAAGACTTAGAAAATTTATGTAATGTGTCCAATATCATACAGCTACTAAATGACAGAGCTGGGATTCAAATATTAGTCTGCCTGATCCCAGAGGCAGGGGGTTTGGCTAATCCTAAGCTAATGCGGGTGTTTTATTCAGTGCACTCCTATCCTTAATACACTCACACACAAAATATTCAAATTATTTCCAACATCTCCTTTATATTTCATGATAAACTTATATCCTATTCCTACAGTCTTATTCTCCTGGTGGGAAATGATCTCTGCTGAGATGTCACCTAACAGCATACCCCAGAAGGTAAGACGTGTTTTTCAAATACTAGGCATCCACAGAATCTGCAGCTGACTGAATGAAAAGCATTTTTCATATTTGATTTTTTGTGAATATTTCATTTGTTTGCCAACTTTTTTGAGTATCCTTTGAAAGGAAAGAAGATTTATAAGGTTGTTTTGTCTTGTTTTGTTTCCATACCTTCTACAACCCTTTACTCTGACAGTGTGAACAGCTGGCAATCAACAGCTAGAGAGTAAATATATTCATAGTTTAAGTTTGGTCATTTCCAACAGGAGACTTGAACATGGAGAGTCTTGACCTTGTCTTAGACCTACTCATCAGAGCAGAAAAAAAAGTACCAGGTATCAATTCAGCCATGAGTGTTGCCGGAGGATTAAGCAGGACAAGGAAGCAGAGTTTAGTCTCTGCAAATCTTTAGCAAAAGAGGCCCCAAGATAAAACATAGAACCTGGAGGCTGCTGCATCACAGATGTTCCAGAGGGGGCAGACAGTATCAAAGGCATCCATTAGGAATGGTAGAATTCAATTCAAAGGTCAAGGTAGAAGATCAGAGCTCTTGATTCAGGAGTGAGAATGACGAGAGCAAGTTAGAGTCCATAAAGAGGAATTGCCCTGAATTCTAAGCAGGCTACTAAAAAGAAGTACAGGGGCGCCTGGGTGGCGCAGTCGGTTAAGCGTCCGACTTCAGCCAGATCACGATCTCGCGGTCCGTGAATTCGAGCCCCGCGTCAGGCTCTGGGCTGATGGCTCAGAGCCTGGAGCCTGTTTCCGATTCTGTGTCTCCCTCTCTCTCTGCCCCTCCCCCGTTCATGTTCTGTCTCTCTCTGTCCCAAAAATAAATAAATGTTGAAAGAAAAAATAAAAAAATAAAAAGAAGTACAATTTTAACAACTATCACAGGGGCAAAGAGCAAGGTGGAGACGTTTATCCGACTTAAACCTCATACCAAATCCTCAGAGCTAGGGTTAACGGTAGGCTCAGGCCTGCCTGCCATTCTTGGACCATGCCTCGTACAAGATACATGAGACCATACGAACCTATGGAGGTAGAGAATCTGGATCAGGCTGAGTCCCCTAAATGCAAGCAGCCTTTATTTCAAACATCAAGTGATATTTATTTTTTAACTGGGTTACAAAGCAGAGTCCAATTTGGAGCAGTCAGATGTCCTACCTAAACTAAAACATTCATTAACTCATTAAGAGCATATTTTGTATTCTGGTTTTAAGCTCTAGAGCCCCAATGAGTTCAAATTCTCTTAGATAAACTAAAGGAGTTTGAGAGACGCTAGATGGAATGTTAATTTTGAAACTAAGGGCTCCCATCACCTTTTATTCTTTAACTTCTCTGATTATTTATGAGTTTTATATAATGATTATGTTTACTGTGGTGGTAGAGGGCTGTGTATACATATAGTCAATCTCCCAGAAGTGAATATCTGAGTTACTTTCTCAGATTAGTACTATGGCCATTGGCCTGCTACATTTATGTAGGACCACCTATATACCCAGAATCCCCGATTATAAATGGTTAACCTATTATTCATTTATTTATGAATCAATTTATTTAATCTACATGAGTGGTAATTATGCAGGAGATTTTGAGTTGATAGGCCCTGACAGTGGGTTGCACACAATCATTTTACTCACCTGATGAAAACCTCTGGACCACCCCTTACAACAAAGATTAAGTGGTTTTATCCTTTTAGGGCCTGAATAAAGACACCTATCAACACTTTGATTATATGATTAATAATCTGGTATGACCTCAGGATGCAGAGAGAATCTGCCACTGTTATGAGATACTACCACTATTGTGAGATCAGACTTGTGATGTATGCAGAAAGTGGAGGCTCTAACTTGAACAAACTCCAGTATTTTTATATTGTTGGCCATGTTCATTCAATAGCATATAGAGCCGAATCCATTGAAGACATTCACTTTCCATTCTATATGTTAGAGTACGTATTTAGATGGTATAATATTTAGATTGTATAACTCTTTTCTCTAGGACTGTGGACAAACTTGAACACTAACTCCTTATGGTTCAAGAAATCTTGAGAAGGTTGAGTTTGAAATAATTTTTGACAATGATAGAATTTGCCAAACTTCCTTAAAGAAAGTCAAGCATATAGAGTAAGCATCGACTCATAATATCAGCGAGCACCAATTGTAATTATAAACAATCATTGGGAATCAAAATAATCGCAATATTAAATATTTATTTTAGAAGCCATTATGATAAATGATTCAAGGTAACCGTGTTAATATAAGGACACCAAAAGCAAGAAGAAGAAAGTCTTAGGACTACATGATGATTACTGCTTTACTGAGGGTTACTCTAAATTTATAAATTCCAATAATTTTTAGATGGTGTATTGTGTCTTTTTATAAGTGTAACTGACAATTCACTTAAATCTGTGTTGATAAAGCTGTACTCTAAATGCATTGGGACAATGATAATGGTCCAAGTAGCTGCTACCATTTCTTTTTTTTTTCAATATATGAAGTTTATTGTCAAATTAGTTTCCATACAACACCCAGTGCTCATCCCAAAAGGTGCCCTCCTCAATACCCATCACCCACCCTCCCTCCCTCCCACCCCCATCAATCCTCAGTTTTTTCTCAGTTTTTAAGAGTCTCTTACATATATATACCATTCATTAATAAGAAATGGTAGCCGCTACCATTTCTTATTAATGAGTGGTATATACATGTAGTTCATTAAAGGGTACCTTCAAGTGCTCTTTGGATTTCTCAAGAGATAGGATACATTTCTTAGGGAAATGTGGCCGAGAATTTTTCAGCAATTGACTATGAGCACCATATAGTTATTTGCACCACAGAAAAGATAAAACGGTGAAGGAGTTTGTATCCAGCTGACCTAATCTAAATAGATGTAACAACAACAACAACAAAAAAAAGCAGGTAGGAGGATCAGGACTTCTGGACTTTCTCTGAGGATAAACTAAGATTTTGCTGCTGGACATTAATGAATTTACCAACAGAAAAGAGCAGACTAATGAATAAACCAAGAGCCTATATTCTCTGCAGAAAAACTACATCCTAGTTAAATCATTTGCTACCTACTCAAAAAATAAAAATGAAAGCTCAACAATATATAAAAATGAGGATGTGGAAATAACCACCAGCATAGGGAATTAAAATAATTATGAGCTTACTTTGTTTATATGGATACAAAAATGTTTTGAAAATCTAACAGAGTGTTTTTGATAAAAATATAAATATGCTCATTGACTTAATAAAATTCTCAGTGAACTATTATCTCCAAACATCCACTGAGCAATTGTACAGATAAAGTCTTCCAAATATATGTGAAAAGAAAGAAGAAAATCTGTTTTTACTGTTTCAATTGTGAACTTCCTTGGTTCAAAACTTATCTTCAACCAGCTTTACTGGAATTTCTCAACCTCTTGGCACCTCTATTCTGTAATGTGCAAAATGAAGGTGCTAATAGTATTTCCTTCATGGGTGTATGATGATCACTAAATGATTTAACATTTGTGAAGCATTTAGGACAGTTCTTGGTGCATAGTATTAGGTAAGTTTTGTTAAATAAAATCAAATATCTAATAAATACAATGATGTTTTAAAACCACTGAAATTTTATTTACAAATCTTAATGTACATTTACCAACATTAGCAAAATCATTTCATCAGTGCAATAAATGGATAATATACAATGAAAAACAGATTATACACCAAAATTCAATGATAGTAGTTTAGGATTACAATTTACTAAATTTAAATATGAAATTATGTAAGTTGTTTGACAATATTTCCTGATAAAAGTTTCTAAAAAACAAAATTATGTCAAAAACATATTTCTCAATAATTATTACTTATGTAGACATAGGAGATTCAAACAATTTGAAAAGAAACAAGTGAAAACATAAATACAGTATTTAATTGAATTTTTTTCTAAAAACTAACGCTACAGGCAACAAATGCTTTTAAAGACATTTTCAAAAAGACTCTGGAGAAATAGACATTTTCCACAGAAGAATTCCCTTTGAACTGAGAAAAAAAACCTAATCTGTATAGAATTAATGCTTTTTAAAAATCAAATTGTGCTACATTTAAAGTGCCCAAAGCAAACAGAAGTAATAACATATTCCGTATGTTCCCTTTATGTTAATAACCATATTTTTAAGAATAGTGAGACCACAAAAGTTATTTTGGTTCAATCATCATCAATATAAATTCTAATATTGTGAATTTCATGCTTGCAAATAGAACTTTTTGCTTGCCATGAATTATTTTCCAATTTTAAACTAAGTCTAGAATCATGAGATAACCTTTGGCTGGACATCTTGAATTTCTTTCTTTTTTTTTTTTAGGTTTTTAATGTTTATTTATTTGAGAGAGAGAGAGACAGAGATAGAATGCAGAATTTGAGCAGGGGAGGTGCAGAGAGAAAGAGAGACAGAATCTCAAGCAGGCTCCAGGCTCTGCGCTGTCAGCACAAAGCTTGATACGGGGCTCAAACTCACAAACTGAAATGAAAGACATGAGCTGAGTCGAAGTCGGACACTCAACCGACTGAGCCACCCAGGGGCCCCTGGACATCTTGAATTTCTATATTAAACAAACAAATAAACAAACAAAAAAGACATATACAGAGAAAAGGGAGTATTGTTTTTTTCTTAGTTCTATATTTTTAGTTTATCTTTACATGACGGATTTTTTAAAAAAACACTCCTCAATCTCATATTCAAGAGAAATAAAATAGTAAGCAGTTGTTGAGAACTTCATATATTTCCCAAATTAAGTAAGGATATATTGGAACTGAGAAAAAAAAAAGCGTTCTCTCTTTCAGAAGCTTATGATCCAGTTGGAGGGAACAACACAGCCATAGTTGAAACATTTTGAGAACATGCTGTACTTAAGGTATAATGGCACTGTAGTGTCAGAGAAGAAAAGTGGTATATGAGGTCCTAGGGAGGAGGTAAGACTTGAGCAGGTATCAGGGATAGCAGGGAGGGCCATGATATTAAGATGAAAGGCAGAATCTTATTTTTGTGTTGTACTGCGGAAATTGTCCTATCTGGAGTCTAGAATGTTTAATCAGGAAGTGATATTTTATGATAAGATTCAGTTCATATTATAAGTCAGTCTCTATAATATAAAAGAAAGTTATAGGCAGCATTAGAAGTTAGTGTAGTCAACTTGAGGCAGGAGCTATAGGAAATTTAAAGTTCTTGAGCAGTAAAGTAATGTAAGGAAAGAAAAGTCTGAGAAGATAATTTGGATTCAAAGAAAGAAAGTCTTAGGGTCAGGGAGATATGCCAGGGATCTGTTGTAACACGCCAGGTATTAGAAGGTATAGTAGTTTTTAAATGTGCATACAAATTCTTTAAGACTCCTCCCTTTAATAAGTGTAGCCTAATTCCTCTTTCCTTGAGTCAACTAGATTTAATGGCTCTTAAATTTAGTGTATTCCAACAATAGAATAAGGTAGAAGTGACAGTATGTCACTTATGAGACTATGTCATAAAAATATACTGTGGATTCCTCCTTGTTTTCTTTCTTGGGGTAATTAACTGGCATGTCATGAGTATTTCTCTGGAGGGACTCATGTGAGGAGGAGTTGAGGTTTCCAACCAACACACCACTAGAAACTGAAATTTCCATATCATAGCCGTATGAATGAACCTTCTTGAAGTATATTCTCCAACCACGGTCAAGCCTTCAGATGACTACAGCTTATTGCCAATATTCTGACTACAACTTCATGAGAGACTATGAACCAGAACTAGCTAAGCCAGTCCCAGATACCTGACACTTGAAAATTATGGGAGATAGTAAATATTTGTTCTTTTAAGCAACTTATTTTTGTTGTAATTTGGTATACCACAACAGAAACAAATAACGAAATGAAGGTCTAAAAGAGATAATAAGAAATTGGTTGGTTTTCTGTTGTTGTTTTTATTGCTGTTGTTTTGCTAGTTTATATATATATGTATATATTATTTATATTTATGTATTTTATTAAATATTTATATATAATATATATATATATATATATATATATATATATACACATGTGTATTTAGAGAGTGTGGATAGGAATGTGGTATAATGCAACAGGTTGACAATTTCAAGTAAAAAATGTTTCAGATGATTGATGTAATGTAGTAGCTTTGGGAAGGTTGGAAGGTAGCCTCGTTCTGACCCAAAGCCATGTTGGTAAGATCAGCACTTCATGGAATCTGGTCATAGTTTTGATAACTCAAGATACAAAGAGAGTAAGCCCTAAAAAACAAACTTAGGAGATCAATGTAGGATTCAGAAAAAGAAAAACAAAACCTAGTTACAATGGGAGAAAAACTATGAAGAGAGTATGTAAACTTACCCATGCTCTAGGTCCCCGTTCAGAATCCCAAAGTTCCCATACCATGGGGAGTCAATTTATAATTAGATGTAAATTTGGCAAGTATAGGATTAAAGCATACATACCTGATCTAAGTGGTGATAGAAACTAAAATTTCAAAAGAGAAAACCTGTTTTGTGTGACCCCCATTATCTGTATTTATTAGCTAAGGTCTCTGTGCCTTAAGCAGTATTGAATAAATACTTACAGTAATGTGTGGAAATTTCCTAGTTGACATACCTCACAGTATAGAGCCTGTTGATATTGATTATCTTTTATTTTGGTTGCTTCTTAATGATATACTGTATACATTAATCCTATTATAGATTGTCTAAAAAATCTATTATGGGTAATTTTACCCTTAGAATTAGCACGATGCACTGAGTATATCTCTTATTCTGCTCTTATCAAAAGAAAAATGATGTTATTTTAAGACTTTTACATATTTGAACTCTGCAAAAATGCCTCTATGGGATTGGAAAATATAGTCAATGGACAGAGTTTTAAATATAAAATTTAGTCTTTCTGCTTTAGTTCTACAGTAAGGTAAAGATTTTACCCTGAAGGTTTGGAAGAATGGTGATATTACTGACAGAAATAAAATTGTTGATATTACAGTCAATTTTGAAAGAATAAAAAGTTTGCCTAAAGTTGTGTTCCCCAAAGAGTGTTTCTCAGGATAGGAGTTCAGCAAATTAATAGAACTTGTTCATAAATAGGTTCTGTAGTCAAAATATTTGAGTAGCAGAACCCTGGCACATGCATTTTGGTATATGATTTACTTAATAATCTATATGTTAATTTTCAATGTTTGAAACCTGTGATAAACTCAGTTTAAGTCATATAGATGGAAATAACACAAGAAGAGCACAAATTGAATCATGAATCTCTAAACACAGTTTAAACAATATCACAATGCTCCAAAAAATTGTAACTATCTTTACTGCACTGATTTAAAATGAGCAAAATACAAGACACTTTGTGAAATGGATCCATATGTCTCTCCCTCTATCCCTTCAATAAAATTGTATTCCAAAATTAAAATAGCTGAAAGGCATTATCTTACTATTAATTCAATAACATGCAAACAGCTTCCTTGTGCCTAGACAAATATAAGTTGTCTGGATTGTGATTTTTTAATGATTCAATAAGTAGGAAAAAATTAGAGGGTTAATAGAGTCACTAGGCAAATGTGAATCTTGCTGTAATAGTCATTTCCCAATATTCCTAAGATACAAGAGAGGCAATTTTTATATTTTTCATGGTAAATAATCCTACTAATTAGCAAAGCAATACCCATCATGGCATGCAATGAACTAAAAGAAAGATGAGACATTTGCAATTACAGGAAATGATTAGAAAAAGGCCTCAGGATAAAAAGTATGATCCAATGTGCCCTGGTGATGTATATAATAGAATAATGTGTCTATAAAATTTTTCACTGTCCAACCATCTGTACTCTATTCAAAGCAGGTTCAAAATAGTATTCAAAAATGCTCTAGGAGATCTGAAGGTGAGGTTAAAGGTATACTTTCTGTCATTGGTGTAGACCATGTAAAAGTGAAGAATGGATTTCATTTAAAACTTTGTTTCCATGGTATTCTTATAAGTTTCAGTCATGGTAGAAATAGGCATTTGAAAATTCACAGTGTGGTATTTTCCTTCCCTTGTGAAGTTGAAAGTTCTCATATAAACATCTAAACTTTCTATGTTTTTCAAACTTGTGGTACAGAAACCTCTTAGAACTATTTGTAGAACAATGACTTGGTATGCCTCATGTCAGCACACAAGTTTTTTACAACTGATTGTCAAGTTTATTTGCTATATTTATTTCAATAATAAGTAGGATTTTCAGATCAAATATATGACACCCAAATAAATTTGTATTTCATATCAACAATAAATATGTTTTTGGTGTAAGTAGCCCCTAAATATTGTATAGAACATACTTACATGCACAAAAATTTGTTGTTCATCTTAAACTGGAATATAATAGAGTGTCAGGTATTTTCATTTCATAAATATGGTACCACTGAGAACCGGCAATTGTCTTTATAAATCAACTAAAACTTAGGTAGTATAAATGAGGGTAATGATATTATATTAAACAAAGAGATGAGTAATAGACTATCAGAAAAATATTTTCATTTAATTCTAATAGACAATAAAACTGCTTTCCTTTAAAAAAAGGGAATTCACGTGATAGAGAGGTAAATCTTAAGATTTGTTGTACTGTTTCCCTTTATGTAAATATGACATCATTTTCTGTATTTTCTACACCTCTATTGAGTATAATTCACATGATATAAAATTCACCATATTAAGGTGTCCAATTTAGTGGTTTGTAGTATATCCACCGAATTGTACAGCCATTGCCACAATAAATTTTAGAAGATATTATCATCACAAGAAGAAAAGTACACCCATTGGCTGTTCCTTCCCACCCCCCCATACCTAACCCCAAACCCCAGGTGAGCCAACAATCTTCTGTCTTTATAGATTTGGCTGCTCTAGACATTTCATATAAATGGAATCACATAACATGTGAACCTTGGTGACTGGATTCTTTCATCAATATCATATTTTCAGAGTCCATCCATGTTGCAAAATGTGCCATATTTTATTTATTTCTATTCTTGAATAATATTATTTCATTTATTTATTCATTCATCAGTTAATGGATATTTGATTATTTCCACTTTCAAACTAATAATAATGCTGCTATCAAAATTACATACATGTGTTTGTGTAGACAATGTTTTCATTTCTCTTCAGTAAATACCTAGGAGTGGAATTGTTAGGTCATATGGTAACTCTGACAGTTCTTTTGAGGACATGCCAAATTGGTTTTCTAAGTGAATGTACCATTTTATGTTCCCAACAGCAATGTACGAGGGTTCCAGTTACTCCACATCCTCTCCAATATTTTTTATTATCTGTCTTTTTGTTGATAGCCATCCTAGTACAGATGAAGTGATATTTCATGGAATATTTTTCTCCCTAATGATAATGATGTTGGCTATCTTTTCATGTGTCTATTAGTCATTTGTATGTCTTTGTTGGAGAAATGTCTATTCAAATATTTTCCCATTTACTAATTGTGCTGTTCATCCTTTTTTTATTGAACTGTATAAGGAACTGGATCCTCCCTTACAGCCTCCAGAAAGAACACAAATCTTCCAACCCAGTTTAGATCTTTTTAGAAGAAGGCTGAGGTCTCCTACTACTCCACCTTAGTGATGTCACTGCCTCCCGCAACCTTAATGAATTTATGTGTTAATTCTAACAGTTTTTGTTGTTGTCATGTCTTTAGAGTTTTCCACATATAGGATCATGTCATCTGAAATTTAATTTATTTTTAAAATTTGAATGCTTTTTATTTCTTTTTCTTGTCTACTTGCTCTGGCTAAGACTTCTAGTACTATGTTGAGAAGAAGTATCAGGAGTGGGCCTCCTTGCCTTGTATTTGATAGTAGAGGAAAAGCTTTTATTTTTTCCAATGGATTATGAAGTTAGCTGTAGGTTTTTCATATATAGCCATACCAGCTATCAAAAATATAGTAAAAGAAGCAACTAAGATATTACAGTGGTATACTAGAAATATCTATTTAAAAACAAAGGTAGTGGAGGAATGGAGGGGGGAAAAAGACATAAAACCCAGAGAAAACAAAAAGCAAAATGTTAAACAAAAATCATACTTTATCAGTAATTACGTTACAATTAAATGGACTAAACATTCCAGTCAAAAGACAGAGATTGGCACATTTCTTTTTTAAAAAATCTAACTACGTGCTGTCTATTAGACACAATTTAGATTCAAAGATAAAATAGGTTAAAAGTAAAAGGAAGGAAAAAAGAAAAATATGTACTATGAAAACAGTAATGATAAGATAATTGTGTAAGGTCTTGTCTAGATTTTTTTTTTTTTTGCATGTGGATGTTCAATTGTTCTTGCACTATTTTTGAAAAGACTGTCTTTGCTCCATTGCATTTAGTGCTCCTTTATCAAATATCAGTTGACTGTATATATTTAGGCCTATCTCTGAAATCTCTGTTCTGTTCCATTTGTCTATTCCCCTATTCTTTGGCCCAATACCACACTGTCTTCCTCTCTGTAGCTTTAGTCATGAAGTCAGGTAGTGTCAGTCCTTGAACTTTGTTCTCCTCTGATGCCGTGTTAGCTATTCTGGGTCTTTTGCCTCTCCACACAAACTTTAAAATCCGTTTGTCAATATCCAAAAATTAACTTGCTAGGATTTTGGTTGGTATTGCAGTGAATCTATAGATCAATAGAAACCATTAATGTTAATAATATTGAGTTCATTTATCCATGAACATGGAATATCTTTCCATTTATTTATTTCTTTGATTTCATTCATCAAAGTTTTGTAGTCTTCCTTTTATAGATTTTGTACATATTCTGTTTGATCTATACCTAGGTGGGGGTTTTGTGTGTATGCTAATATAAATGGTATTGTGTTTTTAATTTAAAATTCCTTTTGTTTGTTCCTAGTATATAGGAATGTGACTGACTTTTGTATATTAACCTTGTATCCAACAACTGTGCTAGCATCATCAATTACTTCCAAAGGTTATCTTGTTAATTGTTTCAGATTTTATGTATAGGTGATTATGTCATCTGCAAATAAATAAATTTTTGTTTCTGCCTTCACAATCTATATATTATATTATTATTATTATTATTATTATTATTATTATTGCTTTTCTTGTTTATTGCATAGCTAGAATATTCAGTTTGAGTTTGAAAAGCAGAGTTGAGAAGAGACATCTTTGTCTTGTAACTGATCTTTCTGAGAAAGCTTTGAGTTTCTCACTATCAACTGTGATGTTAACTGTTTTTTGTAGATATTCTTCATCAAGTTGAGGAAATTTCCCTCTTCACTTTGCCGACTTAGATTTTTTATAATGAATAAGTTTTGGATCTTGTCAAATGCCTTTTCTGCTTAATATAATCATGTGTGTGTGTGTTGTTTTTTTCTTTAGCCTGTTGATGTGGTGAATTACATTAATTGACTTTTTAAGGTTAAACTACCATCCATACCTAAGATAAATCCCACTTGATGGTGGTATACAGTTCTCTTCATGTATTGTTGGATTTAATTACTAATAATTTGTTCAGATTTTTGACTTTCTGATAAACAGAGATATTGATCTGTAGTTTTATTTTTATGATCTTTGTCTGGTTTTGGTATTAGGATAATGTTGACCTCAGAGAATGAGTTAGGAAGTATTCTTCTATCCTCAAAGTGATTGTAGAGAAATCACTTTTTTAAATGTTTGACAGAGTTCAAACATTTGTTTCGTTTGGGCCTATTGTTTGGTTTGAAAGGTTATTAATTATTGATTTGATTTACTTTATAGATATAGGCTGATTCAGATTGTCTATATCTTTTTATGTGAGTTTTAGTACATTGTGTCTTTCAGTGAATTGATCTACTTTATCTAGTACCAAATTTGTGGGTATAGAGTTGGCCATACCATTTCTTTTTTATGTTTTCAATGTTTATAAGATCCCTAACAATGTCTTTTCTTTCATTTCTGGTATTATTAATTAGTGTACCCTCTCTCTTTTTCTTAGTTAACCTGACTAGAAGCTTATCAGTGTTATTGATCTTTTCAGAAAGCCAGCTTTTGGTTTCCTTTGATATTTTCTATTGATTTCTTCTTTTTAATTTTATTGGTTTCTGCTTTAATTTTTTTTAACAAAATGAGATTTAACTGACATATAAAAATATATCAGTTGCAGGTATACAACATAAATATTTAATATATTTGCAAAAGAATCACCACAATAAGCCTCTTCCACATTCATTACTACAAGCCATTATACTTCCCCCCCCCCCAGGATGAGAATTTTTAAGATCTACATCCACATCAACTTTCCAATATACAATACAATATTATTAACTATAGTCACACTGTTGTACATTACATCTCAGGATTTATTTATTTTATAACTGGAAGTTTGCTCTATTCTTCATATTTCTTTTCTTCTGTATACTTTAAATTGTATTTGTCGGGGCGCCTGGGTGGCTCAGTCGGTTAAGCAGCGACTTCGGCTCAGGTCACGATCTTGCGGTCCGTGAGTTCGAGCCCCGCGTCGGGCTCTGTGCTGACAGCTCAGATCCTGGAGCCTGTTTCAGATTCTGTGTCTCCCTCTCTCTGACCCTCCCCCGTTCATGCTCGGTCTCTCCCTGTCTCAAAAATAAATAAAACGTTAAAAAAAATTTAAAAAAATTGTATTTGTCATTCTTTTCCTAGTTTCCCAAGGTGGGAGCTTAGATCATTGATTTTAGATCCTTAATTACTTTTTTAATATTAAGTAATAAGCCATTAAAAAAAATAAAATCCTTGTGTGATCCAGTTCCAGTTGGAACTGACTAGTATTTTAGGTCTCATTTAAATTATAGATAAACAAGGACAAAAACTTAATGATTTATATGACATATTCCAGCATCTTGAGTAGCATGTTGATAAATTAGCCATAAATATCTAAAAGTTCAGGTATTTATTTTTTATTTTGGAATCTTTAGAGGTTTTCTCAAGATTTTGCACTTATAAAATCTCATTGGAAATGGAATCTGTCTCAATAAGATTGAACACACTACAAAAATATTGTTGGAGGGAAACCTAGTTTACTGTTTCAGATTCTTATTGCCCCTTCATGATGACAATGGGCTGAATAGATGTGACAGCACATTATAAATAGGAAGTAATGAGAATAATTTTAAAAAATACAAAACTAAAAAAAATTCCTATAAGTGAAGCATTCATTTTTCCAAGTTTCCCATAAACAGTTTCCAACATTTTTTATTCTGAAAATCAAGCACATACCACAGCATGCAATAATTTTGGAGTTGATTTTACTTTTGGTAATATGTTCAATTCTGCTATAACATGAGATAGTGATGTTTTTAAAATGCTTTTTTTTTTGTTTTTTGGGGTTTTTTTTAGTTTTGAGAGAGAGAGAAAGAACAAGTGGGGAAGGGGCAGAAGAGAGAGGGGGACAGTAAGAATACCAAGCAGGCTCCATGCTGTCAGCTGTCAGCACAAACCCCGACATGGGGCTGGAACCCAGGAAATGTGAGATCATAGTCTGAGCTGAAATCAAGAGTTGGATGCTTATCCAACTAAGTTATCCAGGCACCCCAAGGTAGTACATTTTTAAAGAGGCCAAATCGTGAAGAAATATACAAATATTGCAATAAATATGGGAGTATACCTTAAAAACTACTGGAAGTTTACTGGTAGGAGTGAGCATAAGAAGGTTTTCAGCTTGCAAATTATTGTGAATGCTATTTATCGGAATGAGGAGGGAAAGTTGAATGAAAGTTTGTCTCATAGGCGTGAGGAAAGTGGTAGGTTCTTGAGATGTGCGTATGTGTGCTCCATGTACTCCTTCACCAGGAATGTGCATATGTGTGCCTGCTGTATCCCTTCACTTTGTGTATTTAGCTAAGTATATGGTTCCATTCACCTGGTGTTTCTTGAGGGGGAAATCGCACATAGGCAATGCAGGATTTGCGTTATGTTCCAATTGTTATTCTATCAACTGCATTGGAACAAATTTGAGTTTTCAAAGCAATCATAACAGAGCTTATATCTGAAAATTTTCTACATTAAAAAAAAAAGTCTGACTGCATACTCACCGCAGATATAGACCTGAGTAACAGGTTGAGCAAATAAACCCTTCTTTTGTTCTTGGTAATCCAGGGACTGTTGGGTAGTCATTTGAGCTGACCCTGTTGAGGTGGCAAAGATGTGCTGGATCTGAAAATGTACCGCACGAGAGGCCAGCCACAGCATTTGTAAGCCTCAGAGAAAAACACACCTGCCCAGTAGGCCTTAACACGACAGCCATTCTTGCACTCCGCTGAACCCTGGGTCACAGATACAATACAATTCTCCTAAATACTGATAAACAGGGTTTTTTCCTGGTGCTCAGGTAAACGTCTACATCTATTTTTAAGCTTTCTGGGAGAGTAATTTAAGGAAAGCTGGTTTCATTTCATGCCACCAGCCTGTTACACTAGTTAATATGTTCTTCTCTATATGAATTATATAAAAATAGAATCAAAATTCTAACAGTATCTAACATCAGAATGGCCACAAAGTCTTCATTTGCAGAATTCCATATTCTTGAAGATTTTATGTACAGTCGTAAATGTGCAAGAGGCAGTACAAGATTGATACGAGGAGGTTACAAGTTTTTCAATTATTTTTTCCTTTTTCATAAATATTTTTTAAGTCTGTGGCATGGTATCATTCATATGTTTCTTTGTTTCTGCCCTAGGTTAACATACAGCTTTACATTTTATTAGGTAAGTCATATCTTATTTTAGTATTTGTCAACTTTTTTGTTATTGGTACTGGAATAAAAGTATGAGATATTTCTTACTTTCAACTATTCCTATTGTCCTTTGACTAAAATATTTTCAAGTTGCCTAAGTGCTTCAATTCAAGCTGCACTAGGCTTCAATTCAAGCCCAAGTGCTTAAATATTTGATACTTTTAAATGAGATTTAAAGCAGGTGTTATATTTTCTATACTTTATATATTTATATGTATTCTGTGTAAATGTATTTATATATTACTTGCAAGAAATAAAAATATAATATATACATAAGTTTATATTTATTTATATAATTTATATATAATATAATATACAAAAACATATTTAAACATAACTATATGTAATTTGAATTATATACATGCATATGGGTACATCACTTATTTATAATTTGAAAGAGGAGAGCCACAGATATCTTCCAATGTTTTTTACATTAACTTGTTTATAATTAAAAAGCAAACTTCAGAGATTACAGCACTTTCATATTATCCAAGCAGACAGAAAAAAATGTCTTTAAAACTTCATGTCTACATCTTCATGGTTCCTAAACCAAGAAGTATGTTTTCTCCCCCTTTGGTTCCTTAAAACTTGGAGTTAAGAAAGTAATTGCATGGTACCAGCTTTAGGGACTGCCAGATGGGACTGGCATTCAGTCCTTCTTTTCTGACTAAACTTCAAGCAAAGAGAATTATCCAAATCCTATTCTCTAATTATTATTGGGAAATTCTCAACCCAAGTATTAGGCTTGTGGGCAAAATTACAGGTGCAGGCATTCTTTGGGTGTTTTGTTCCCTTCTGCAGCCCATGATTATAGCTGGACTTGGACTTTACTCCCTCACATTAGAATAGGTTAAATTATACTATCAAATAGCCTAGCAATGAATTCATAGCCCTTCCATAAAAGCCCTAAGAGTTCTTCACATGTCCTGAAAGTAAATTGGATTTCCAAAGGAAATTTCCATCTGAAAAAACAAGATTTTTACCTTGCCAGCCTTTTAAATTCTCCTTAATTCAAATCTCATCTACTAAATTTAGGATTTCATTTCAAAATTTTAGTCCTTATATTATCCCTATACTCTACTTTGGTAATATTCAAATATTTTTGCTTAAAAAACTTAAAGATGTTTTTGTCCATAATTTTATAACTTTGATATAAATTCAGAACTTCAGAATTTCACAATATCAATCTATGGCAAAGCATTTTATTTTACTTACGATTATTGTTTATAAAAACTAACTCAAGGATTAAAACAAAGCTAAGCCCATCATCTTAGGTTGAAGGCAGAGATCTCAGTTCAAAACCACTCAAATTCTCTAATTCTATATTAAGACTTCTATTTGCATAATGGATTTAGGGAATATATGGAAATCACATTCAAGTAAACTGCTGAACAAATGAATTCCATCATAATACATTATTTTATAACGAATCTGGTCAACTCATTCCATTAAAAGAAATAATTCAACAGGGCTGCCACGGTGGCTCAGTTGGTTCAGCCTCTGACTCTTGATTTTGGCTGAGGTCATGATCCCAGGGTCATGGGATGGAGCCCTTTGCCTGGCTCCAAACTCAGCCTGGAGCTTGCCTAAAATTCTCTCTCACCACCTGCCCTTCTTTCCGGCTCGTGTGCTCTCTCCCTCTCTCGAAAATAAACAAACAAACAAACAAACAAAAAAATCTGGTATGACACTAGTAATCTCAAAGAGGAATCAATCTAAAACTCTAAGAGTGACAACACCAAAATTCTCTGTGACACTTGCAATGTCTTACTGAGCAAATTTTGGCAGAGCAGATGAAACATAAATTAAAGCAAATGTTTTTAGTTGCCTGCCTTAGAGAAGTTCTTTATAGAGCTGGAAATGCTGATTTGAAGCTAAGAGAAAACTGGATTAGTGATAGAAATTTGGGAGCAGTTAGCACATAAATGATAATTCCAGACTTGGGGAAGGAGGACTATGAAAGTAAAGATTCCAAAGTTGCCAGGTTGTTGTTGGTTTTTTTTTTTTTTTTTGAATCATTAGGGTGTTTATTAAATGCTTGCATTTGTAGTTGAACTTTTATTTATTTATTTATTCATTTTTCTAATGGGGTAGGACTTCTCCAGTTTGTTTCAGCCCTCACTAGGCACTATCCCATTAAACAGCCTGCTCCACTGCCTTCTGGTACCAGCCTGCACCCTAAAGGCAATTGATTACAAAACCCAGAAGGAGATAAGAAGAGAAAAGATTGATCTCTGAAAAACATCAACATTTAAGTAGTGGACAAAGGAAGATAATCGAGTGGATGATACTGAAAAAGGAATATCCAGGGGTGCCTGGGTGGCTCAGTTGGTTAAGCATCCGATGTCACCAGTTTGGTTCAGTTTGTGGGTTCGAGCCCTGCATTGGGCTCTGTGCTGACAGCTCAGACCCTGGAGCCTGCTTTGGATTCTGTGTCTCCTTCTCTTTCTGTCTGTGCCCATACCCCACTTGCATTCAGTCACTCTCTCTCAAAAGTAAACATTTTTTTTTATTTAAAAAATAAATAATTTTTTTTCTCTAGTGAAAAAGGAGATTCAGAATAAACCTGGGATTCTTCAACTGATCTGCACCCCAATTGCTGTTTCTCATTCTCATTTATATTTAATTAACTAAACAAATAAAATAACTATTATTCTTCTTAATAATGTAGATATCCTATCACATTTTTCACTAAAGTTCCAAAGCCATTTAGAGAAACCATAATATAAAAATATTGGGGATACCAAGAATTTAGGGTGGTTCTTCTTCATTTTTGTCCATTTCCTTCCTCCTTTTTTTTTTATTTGGAGAATAACTATTGCTAAGATTCCTGACATACAGAAGCCTCTAAACACGTTTATTATTTTCTTTATATAGAATAATTTCTTTTTGCACAAATTGGGAACATGGATGTGTATAATGGCATCCTTTACTTCATTAACAGCAAATTTTTGTAAAAAGGAAGGAAAATGAAAAGGAGAAGGACTGGAATGGGGAGGTATTCATTTGTCTATTTATTCTTTTTTTTTTTTTTTAATTTTTTTTTTCAACGTTTATTTATTTTTGGGACAGAGAGAGACAGAGCATGAACGGGGGAGGGGCAGAGAGAGAGGGAGACACAGAATCGGAAACAGGCTCCAGGCTCTGAGCCATCAGCCCAGAGCCTGACGCGGGGCCTCGAACTCACAGACCACGAGATCGTGACCTGGCTGAAGTCGGACGCTTAACCGACTGCGCCACCCAGGCGCCCCTGTCTATTTATTCTTAAAAGACAGTTCAGATTGAACTTTTTTTTTTTTTTACTGGGCAGAAAAAAATGTGTGGAAGATTAGTAGTGAGGGAAAACTAGTCCAATCTGATAATAAAACACATTATTAACTAGCAGTAATAGAAATTATACTAGACAAGGAGTAGATGTAAATTAACAGAACAAAATAGAGACTCCAGAAATGGATCCAGATAGATGTGGGGACTTAAGTGATTAATTTGTTGAGAGTGAAGAAGTGAGAGTGACGAGAGTGAAGAAGAAGAACACTTAATGAACAATGCCTTTGGGACTGACACATATCCAGTTGGAAAAGTCATATCCCTAACTAACATACAAACGAAGACTGCCAAATGTAATTACATAAACATGTTGAAGTTGAAATAATAATAATTAGTAATAATAATAGTAAAACACCGTTTACTTGGTAAAAATGGAAATAAAATACTGGGGGATAATTTTCATTATTAGTTTTTAGAAGAATCATGGAATTAGTTTGCCACAATAAACAGTTTATATGAGTGAGTAAGAAAAGGACATATAACCTCCCCAAAAAATGGACAAGGAAAATAAATAGGACATGAGGGCATGGAATGAGGAAAAATATTGAAAGTATGCTCAATCTCACATTTGAAAAATCCAAATTCAAATAATGAAATATGTCTTTTTGCCCAACACCTGAACACAATGGGAAAGATTGATTGCATTTATTAATCATTTTTTTATGAAGAAATAGCCATTCTTATATTCTATTGATGGAGGGTAAATTGGTTCAGCTTTTCGGACATCACGGCAACAGTACTTATTACAATTTTAAATTTTCACACACTTAGATTCAATTTCCGCGCCTGTGCACCTATCCTAAAGAAATACTTGCACATGTATATAGCGGCATCTATTTTAAACAATGCAACTGCAACATTGTTTGTATAATGGAAAAAAAAAAAAAAACCAACAACTCCATCACTATGGATATAGCTAAAGGGTACCAGTATACGAGGATGAATATATTACCCAGTAATTAAAAAGTGTAGAGCTACTTGCACCAACATTGAAATTCTCCAGGCTGCGTGGAGAAGAAGAAGAAGTGAGGTTGAACTGAGTCTTGGGGTGATTGTGGGGGTTGGGTTGCTACTGTTTCTATCACGGGTTCTGGATGTCCATAGCTAGACAGAATCATCACATGGGCTCTAGGGTCAGACCAAGAATCTCCAAGGGGACCAAGTTTTTCTTTTTTTCTCTTTACTGAGGCATGTTTTACATACTGCATAATTCACTTGTTTTATATGTCCAATTTAATCGTTTTTAGAAATTTTACCAATTTGTCCCACTGTCACTATAAATCAGTGTCACAGCATTTTCATCACCTCAGTAAGATCCCTCATGTCCTTTTACTGTTCATTCTCATTCCCACCCTCTATCCCCGGCAACCATTAATTTACTGTCTCCATCGACTTGTATTTTTTTTGGACATTTTGTATAAATGGAAGCACACAGCATGTCTCACACTTTAACATGCATAGGAATCACCTGAGAAACTTGTTAAAATGCAGAGTGAGCAGGTCTGGACCAAGCCTTGAAATCTGCAGGTATAAAAAGTTGTCAGATGATGCTGAAGTCCTGGGCCATGGGCCATATTTCCTGGAGCAAGTCCCTGAGGATGCTTCTGGTTCATCCACGCAGCAACTTCTGAGGGCCATTGATGCATATCTGTACTCTCAGGTTTCAACAACGAACATTTGTTCCTATTTTACATCTATCATTTTTTTAAGAAGAAAATAAAGTGATAGGTAAACATATAACTATTTGGTAATACCAAGAATTTTAGTCCAATAACAATAATTGAAATTGTATTAGGTTCCTAAAACCTTTATGATTTCTCTAATTTTGTCATATTTGTATTGTCTTCTCTTTTCTTTTTATTTATTTATTTATTTTGAGAGACAGAGAGACAGAGAGAGAGAGAGAGAGAGAGTGTACACAAGTGGGGGGAGGGGCAAAAGAGAGAAGAGAGAGAATCCCAAGCAGGTTCCATGCCATCAGTGTGAACCCCACGTGGGAGTTGATCCCATGAACCGCGAGATCATGACCTGAGCTGAAATCAAGAGTCAGATGGTTAAGCAACTGAGCCACCCAGGTGCCCCTGTGTGGTCTTTTATATTCTAACAAGAGGTTAGTCATGAAATACGAAGATTAATTAGGGCCACAGGAACATGGGGATCCCACCTCATACAGAGAAGAGTCTCAGGAAATAAGGAAGAAAAATATTGAAAAAGAAAAGAACACCAAATAAATTTCTAAGCCTGTGGTCAGGTGGTTGACCAAGGAAAGACTGAGTTAGGAACTCAGGCTGTCCCCTACCCTTGATACTACAAATAAGTGAGAAGAGATGGTTTACATATTTGCACCCTACTTGGCAAGTTTACTTTTAGTGCCTGACCTTAAATTGTTAGTGGTTGGACCAATTCATTTATGTTTTCAGATTGGCATTTTCTATCTGTTGTATAACATGAACTCTGAAGGCAGCATTTTCTAATATAATGTGTATCTATTTGGGGCCTGAAGAATGCATCACCAGTTATATTAGCATTTGGTTTCTCCCTGAGCAATATCCTGCTACGAACACAAAGAAAGAACAGTAGTAGATGTCTAGAACACTGTTATCCTTATTGTGAACTCTTGGTTGAGTAAATCTAAATTGTATTCTTTTAATCCATGCCAGTCAATTTCATTTATAGTGTATTTACCATTGTTCATCTCCCTCTTCTTTTCAGTATGACTATTGAATTTCTATATGATGAAAAGCTGTGGTTTGGGTAATCCAAAGCAATAGTTAAATCAAAATATCTCGTTTGGAAATGTTTTATCAAATTCTATTGCCGTTAGCTTGAGTCTCCAAAGTCTAGAAGTTAGGTACAAGGAATGTTGGGACTATAAAAGTTATCTGAGGAATATCAGAAAGAAAGGAATATAATATATATTATTAATTTTCCACTGCTTTTTGCATCCTTCCAAGTATACCTTTTTTCATTTCAATCATTATTTGTTTTGTACAACAATAAAATATCTTTTGACCTGTGATTTTATAATACAAAGAATTTATCATCTCTCTAATGACCTTAGCAGGTAAATTGAAGTTTTGTCTTAGGAAATGTTTATATATTTGAGCGCATATTATCACTTCCAAATATATTTGAGCACATATTATCACTTCTAAAAATGTCCATAAGTAACAAAACTTGAGGAACTCCTGGGTGGCTCAGTCAGTTAAGGGTCCAACTTCAGCTCAGGTCATGATCTCGGGCTTTGTGGGTTCAAACCCCACATCAGGCTCTGTGCTGACAGCTCAGAGCCTGGAGCCTGCTTCAGATTCTGTGTCTCCCCGCTCTGCCCTCCCCCGCTCACACTTGTGTCTCTCTCTCTCTCAAAAATAAATATACATTAAAAAGATTTAAAAAAAAAGAAAAAAAACATTGAAAGCAGAAAAAACTTTATATTTGAAGATGCTCATCACTTTGTTATATATAAGAGAAATTACTAAAAATAATCTAAATGCTGGATAATATGGAAATGGCTAAGTAATTATGGTATATCTGCTTGATTAAATGAGCTAAACTTAAAAATAGTTTCGGTGGTAAATTTTAACATGTATTGACTATAACTGTATCCATTAACTTATTCATATATTTAGCAAATTTTTTTAGTATATGCCAGGCACTATATAATAAAATAAGCATTTATTTGATAATAAGTTCTGAGAAGCAGCATGGAAAATTATTAATTATATGTTACTGAAACTGTTTTAGTAACACAACAACAGAAATTATAAATACAAAAGGATCAGAAGAAAAGGTAGTAACCATGAAAAATGGATGTTTATCTTCCAATCTTCAGCATTTTATCATTTATATACTGATTCTTACAAGGACAATTTAAAAAATTTAAGAAATAGGTAGAGCTTGAAAACCATGGCTTATAAAAATTAGTGACAAAAGAATTAAAATACATTTTCTAAGACACACGTATATAAGTATATAAAATAACATATATATGTATAAAGATATATATAAATATGTATATATTTTTTAAAATGTACTGCCTTTTTCAGTTCTCTATTCTCTTTATGCATAACAGAGCTTGTCTACTCTAGTTATTTTCTGTTTCAATATCAATGATAACCAGGCCAGAGGGCTCCCAGTCTTTGAAAATGTAGTCTATAACAGATTAGTTATAGGGTATCAGTAAATTGGATCTAAACCCAAGGCATTTCTCACATGCCTCTCAATGCTGTTTTTCAGATTCTTGCTTGTAACTTCAGTAGCAGCACAAGTAGAAAGACAGCTTAGCCTACAGAAAAAAAACCTTTTCAACTGATATTAATTTTTATGTCCAAAGTAAAAAATTTCAGGGACTGACTCACAGGCTGGCTGCATTAATTCCCAACCAAGTGAAGTTCCTAGATAGTTACATAAGTTTTTCTCAGCAAGATTTCTAAATCTTTTGCAGAATATATCTGAATTTTCTGGCCACAAGACAATGATACGAGAAAAAAGGACACCCAGTAGCAACTGATTTAATAAAATTGGTATGTTTTCTGATAAATAATTTCCTTCTATCTTAGAGCTGTGAAGACCATCTGTGACAGCTAATTTTATGTATTTATTTGGCTTGAGTATGGTAGTCAATATCTGGTCCAATACCATTCTACATATTTCTGGCAAGGTATTTTGGGGATAGGAATAACATTTAAATCAGTAAATTTTGAGTAAGTCAGGTTGCCCTCCATAATGTAAGTGGGCCTCATGCAATCAGTTGAAGGATCTGAGAAACAAAACTCCCCCCCCCCCATCTCTCTCTTTTTTCTTTCTTTCTGCCTCTGGACACAAAATGCAACTCCCCTACTCCTCCAGCCTGCTGGCCCACCCTGCAGATTATACACTTACTACTCTCCACAACCATGAGAAGCAATTCCTTAAAATAAGTTTCTCTCTCTCTTTCTCTGAAATAACCACCCCACTCTACAAGCACAAGCGCGCGTGCACACACACACACACACCACACGTGCACTATTGGTACTGTTTCTTTGGAGAACCCGGACTAATGTATTATCTTATGTTGCCTCTTCGCCACATTGACTCTTCTTAACATTGAAAGTACTGGCCTCCTTCTCTAAGCATCATAATTAACAGAGTTGTTTGTGGAGTATAAAATAATTAACCTCGTCATAAATTCATGGAGAATTCTCTCGTGATGCAGCTAGTGAACCCGGTCTTAGTCTAGGGGCCAGGTGTCTTCCCCATTCACCCCTTTCAGATACCTTGACCAATAAGAGGTCACTTTGAATACTAACACTAGGACTGATTGCCATATTAATAAAACCACAAATGACAGAGGTTTTACCAGGAAATTTTTCAGCAATAAAACCATTCCACTTGGAAGTTCAATTGTAGTCTCTAGATATGTCATAGAAATGAATGTTGATGTCATTTTATTGACGGTTTTTGCAAGGTTGAAGGGAGTATCTTTCGGTGTCTTTGTATGGTAAATAGTTAAGTCCACATGGGTTTTACAGAACTTTACCTCAGATTCGTTGCCATGCAGATCTTCTACAAGCTTTGCATATGCTGTGAGCTCATTTGTAGGACTTCCTGTCTGTCGGGAAAAAGGCTTTTGAGCTATCTGAAAAGCTCCATGTTGTTTTCACAGTGTTTTGTCTTAGAGCAAAGATGGCATCTTAAGTAACTTTTCCTTTAAAGAAAAGAAAAAAAATGCAAGATCAAAATTTCTCCAATCTATGAAGAAAATATTTTTCCACCCCAAGTCTTCATTTATAGCTCTTACCTGAAGCGCAAAAGATAATACTTCAAATTGAAGAAAACTAATCAAAATTAACGTGTCCATCTAACATACTAAAATGAGATCAAAATTTAACTCCATATTTAAGGGTTTCATTGATGGGCTCAGATATTGGACATATCCCTGACTGATTTGGAAGGAAATATTAGATCAGCAATCGGTTCCTTTGGTTTTACATGCAGCCACATTCACTGGGATAAAGATTTAAGGGCACAAACAGTGACTATACCACAATACAATGGATTTGTGATATACTGACTATACTGTAGAACTTGTTCAGAGGTATGTGGCAATGGAATTGTCTGCACAACTCTCTTATGAACTTTGTATCTTAAGGTTCTTCATCAGGCCTCTCTAAGCTGCTGAAAAAAATATATATAGAAAACTTGGGGATAGATATTTGTGCCCTGAGCTCCCGGGGTTAAGACAGCCAAATAAAGGGAAATCAGGACAAATCTGTGCGAGAGCTAGATGGACGCAGATAGATAGACTCACATGAGAGTGTGGCACACATGGGCAGGGGCACAGCAGCTGAAGTGAACAGTGTTCTGGCGTAGAACAAGGAAAAGTCATTCGATTGTCTTCAAATTTAACTCCAAGATACTTCACAGAAGTAACCTATGGAAAGTTGGAGAAACTACCCAAACTAATTTTACAGCTTTTACTGCAACAGTAAGATGAGTAGAAGTGAGGAATTTGCTGATAACTAAAGCAGCAAAGAAAATGAGAACAGCGACATGGCTGAATCAACAGGAAGAAATTTCTACAACCAGCCACGTGAGAGGATGAACCACCTAGCAGCAGTGGAAAACAAAACAAAACGAAAACATGTACTGGCAGCTTGTACTTCCACTGGTTCATAGGGAAACTGCACAGGACACAAAGCCATTATAGCTACTCAAATCTGGATTGTTTCTCAAAGGAGTCTAGAACCAAGGGGCACTGACGTAAGGTACTCTATGTATTTAATTCATCTTGTTTTCTAAATAGCAAAATGATGCATGATATGAGAGCCTCGGCTCAAAATATTTTTACAGTCCACATTCTCATACCTGACCAACAAAGACGGCTGGTAAAATTCTTATTTCCTTGGGAAAACGCAGGCAAACAATGACTTTGATTGGAAAAAGTAATTCTAAATATTGCCATCTTGGCCAGCATAATTGCCAGCTCCTGTTGAATGTAATTATCGCATTAAAAACAAAACGCTCCGAAACATGCATCAAAAGTTTAATACCTAAATATTTTCTCTTGGCTCTTCTAGAATTCCCCTCAACTTGACGCCACCTCCTTCTCAACCTCTGTGGCAAGCTTCTCATCTACTCAGATTATTTAAATAACCAGGCTTCTGAGCGTTGAGTATTAGGCTCTCTTCTCTTCTCACTCTACACTCTATCCTTTGATTCTCTTGTCAACTCTTATGCCTTCAGTTCAATTGCCATCTGCTGGCCAATGATTCCCATATCTCTAGTTCAATCACGTTGCTAGCTTCATAAATACTTTATACACACACATATGTATAAAATCATATGACTAGAGGCTAGACTATATGAGTAACTTGGCATGTTGCATATCAATTTGGGTGGCTCATAGCAATTTCAAACTTTTGAATATTCAAAAATTTGAAACCATGAATTATTAATCGCCATCTGCAAAACTTGTTTCTTCCCAGTCTTCGTTGTATCAGTAAAGGACATTTCCAGGCTTGTCATTTCTCTGTGGTGAGTTCATCATTAAGTCCTCTTGACTCTACTTCCATTATACATATATTTATCAGATGTGTGTAGTTCTCTTCGTTTTTACGATACACACTCTAATCCCACCCATCACTATCCTTTACGTGGATCATCATTAAAGACTCTTAGCTGGTGTCCCGGCTTCTTCTTTACCCTTACTCTAATTCTTCCCACACATATGGTACTGAGACCTCCCCAAATATAATCTGGATCATATCACTCTCCAGCACAAAATCCTTCCAGGCCCCATTGTATTCAATTTGTATCTAAAAATTCTCCACAGGAGGGCACCTGGGTGACTCAGTCAGTTCAGCATCCCACTGTTGATTTCCAGCTCAGGACATGATCTCACGGTTTGTTGAGTTCAACCCCTGTGTTTGGCTCCACACTGTTGGTGAGGAGCCTGCTTGGGATTCTCTTTCCTCTCCTACTCTCTCCTACTCTCTCTCTCTCACACACAAAATAAATAAATAAACTTTCTAAATACCCTGGAAGCTTTTTTTCAGAATCATCTACTACCACTGTTCACCTCCACCTCCAATAACCTGCATCCCTTCATCACCTAACTCCAGACCCATCAGGCATCTCTCAGTTCCTCAAGTATATCAAGGTCTTCCCTGCACAACTCCCAAATGTGCAATTCCCTCCAACTGGATTATTATTCCTTCCTCCAAGTCTCCCTTCCCATGATGGGCATGCATACGTTTTTAGTATCTATCCCATCACAATTTCCTCTAAGAAGACTTCCCTAAGCAGTTAACCAAAGTCAGAATCCCTACTATACTCTCACACTGCACACAGTGCTTACTTGAAACACTTATATAATATAATCATATATTGGCGTAATTAATGTGTTTAATGTTTCTCTTTCACCTTAGACCCGGGAGAATGGAGTTACATTAGTGTTGTTTAGTGTTATGTATTCTGTAAGCAGTCAGTAAATGGCTCATGTTAAATAAAATAAAGGTTTTATTTTGTTCAATATCAACATGAAATATTCATGACGACACTGAGACAAGTTGTTTCCCTCAAAATGCTTTCTGTTTAATTGTATACCTTAACATGACTTAAGAATTTGGAAACAGTTGTTAAAATTCTTTATGAAGAATCTATCTTGTTCCATGAAGGACTTCGTAAATAATCCCAGTCATAGGATTTAAGAATACTTGTTCACGAGTTGCTCACAAGTCACTTTGTTGCCCTTAGAAAAGTTTTTTTCCCTTAACTTTAGTGTAAAATATTTGAGAATCCCCAGCCCATATTTAAATGATATGCCATATTTTTATGCAGGCTGACCTTGTCTCTGCCAGATTTTTTTCCTGTTCATAATTATATGGACCTGGCAAGTGTTATGCCATTAAATTTGTAGTCATTTGTATTTTCCCAAGTGTTTTCAGCATGCAGATCATAAGGGCTGCATAAGATAGGATACCTCCCTAGAAAAATGTTTCCTAAGGGGGTGGGGGGAAGGAGTTATGTGTCATTGGCATAGCTACTTCAGAAACTAGAATGAAGCAATTTTAATAAGATATTATTTCAGAGAGCTGGGGTATTGTTTAATTTTTTAGCCAGGTTGTTTTACTTTTATTCTTACCAATTGTGCTGTAATTTGCTCCCTCAAACTAGGTTTTCTATGAAAAGCCTGGAACTGTACATCACTTCCTTTGACCAGTAACTTGCTCCCCCTGGTGGTTTGTTAAGTTCAAACTGTTGACCGAACAGATTTAATTTATAATCGGCCTTTTTTTCTTACTGTTTTCGAGGACTGACACCTCAACACCGTATTTCTAGGATAGTATGGGCTGTCACTGAACTTATGTTAAGGAATAGTGTCCATTGATTTGGAGAGATCATTCCCGTGATATCTCTGTTTCAAAAATCATTCATTATAGTCCCTAAATCAAACCACCATTTTATGTGTTATTGTATGAGTTAACATTAAGAAGCATGGTGACAGGATAATAATTGAAATAATTGAATGCTTATCATAAGAATCTGTCAAGATGGACCAATGGCTAGAAAAGGGGGGGGGGGGAGGCAAAGATGTCCTGTTTGGGAAAAATCTTCCATCTTGACATTGTAACACTGTTTCCCACTTCATTGACTATTATTACAACTTAAGGAGCTCCCTTTGAAATCACTGAACATTTCTGAAATAAAAGAGATACAAGTGGAAAAAGATTTGGGTTAAGGGAAGTAGCACTTACACGAATCCAATCTTTCGAAATAAGGTAAAGCATGAAAACTAAATGGCCACATTCTCAAGGTCATTAAAAATAAATGGTCTTTCCTAATTTGACATCATGTAAATACTTCAACTGTTTAATGGTGGCAGAGTACAAGCTAAATTCTGAGTCAAATGCTAAAACAGTATATTTGTGTCAAAATGTCATATTGGCTTCGAACTTAAGAAGCCCTTCAGTGCAATGCTCACAGAGCAAGGGGAGGGGAGCTGTCTTCAGCTGAATATATGTATGCTCCCGAGCTGTACTTGAAAATGTTTTACTCTGGGCTCCTCATGCTGGAGGAGGCATTCAGAAGGAAATCTACAATATATTTTCCTCAGATGTCTTACCGTGAAGACTTTGCATTTTTTAAGCCTCCCTATCTGTCAGAGCCCAGTGAAAAGATGGATGCACTCCAGTAAGTTTTGAAAAAACTACTGGCCATTAAGAATAATGAAAAAAAAAAAAAAAAGGAAAACAGAAAGAAGGCTGAGAACAAAAGGTGGAAGTGAGTTGAGCATTTACATCCAAAGTATAAAGGACTCCAGAATGTTTTTGGCTTAACAATATTGTTTACATAACAAATAGTCAAGCAGATTTGGAACTCCTTGGAATCATAAGGATTTAAGTGATTTTAGCGACTTTTCATTCAACCACTCTTCAGCACAGATTTATATCAATGCTACTAGACTTATCCCATCAACATTAGCTGCTTATTGGCTAGTAGGTGCTGTAACAGTGCAGAAATAGTAACTAGTAACTGTGGCGTATTAAGAATCCTCTGGAGAAATCATCTGTGACATTCTTTTGTAAGATCAGGGCATCTATGAAGCCCTTCTGTATTGATTTTGAGATACCAAAGAGTCTGGAAGGGGGTTAAACCTTTTCCATTTATGGTAGCCCTAATCTTAACAGAGAGCCAGCTGGTCCCTGCAAAGCCCTCTGTTACATTTAGCATGAGGCTTTATTGTACATAGTTCTCTTGAGTCAATTAAAACTTGACATTTTGTACCCCCTTGTAATTAAAATGCAAACGAAGGGGAAAATTTTGTTTTCAAAAACAGATTACGCAGGTTAATTAACATGAAAATTTACCTAGACCAAGGTTTGCAGATAAGTAAGTAGTGTTTTCAAAGAGCCTACGAACATGGTAGAATATGATTTCTGAGCCTGTGTTCTACATCATGGAACAATCCATTATCTACATGTCAAAGCAAGGGTGGGAAGGCCCAGAGACTACAATATATAATTATTAGGTATACTCTTTAAAGTAATGCTGAGGAGAAAGCCGTTCATCCACATTCTGTTTGAAATTAACTTTTCTATGGTTCCATTTTGCTTAAGACTTCGAAAATACTAGCTTTAAAAAGTACAGAGCCCTTAGATGGTATAGATAATGAGAATTGCCACAATGGATGCATTTATGAAAACCATAAACTTTTGTGCACTCTATTTTTAATCTGTCCACCTGAGTCATTAAAGGAAGGCTTCTGGACTCACTAGAGACATTTGGGCCACAATTCAAACATATAACCTCCCTCTCTAAGAGGAAAGGTGAACAAAGCTAAGAAAAGCAAACACTTTAGAAATGACCTTGCATTATTCTTGGTGCTACTGCAAGAAGATGCAATTCTAAGGATGATGATGGAAAGGAACAAAATGCAACATTCATTTTCCACACTGAAAAGCCAAATAATGCTTTGTTAGTGGTTTTTCTAAGGGAGCATTTTCTAGTCTTTGCCACTTAATCATAGCTGAACTCCTTGCACATAAAAAACACAATGTCATATTTAATTTTTAGCCATTAGAAAGATGGATACTGTATAGATGTTTAAAGCAGCAAAGATAAAGAAACAATTATATGATATTTATGGCATAAGAAAGAAAATATTCCCAGGTATCACAGGTCAAATGCAATAATTATTTTTAAAACTGAAAGACATAACACCGAATTGAAAATTTGGGGAAGGGGATAATTAACATAGGGCTAGAAAAGGTCATCATAGCTACCTTGAAACTAAAACTATTGCTACAATATAAATTAGGCCGTTAGAAATTGAGTGTGGGAGTTGAACCAGCATTCACAGCATGATATAGCACCCTGGAACATCTCATTAAATACTTCAGATTGATGAAGTGCTTTAACATCCTTATGTGTTTATTTACTGATTTAAATTCAGTCCTACAAAGCAGAAAACAAGACAGAGTACATTCTAGAGCCTAAAAGAGAGCTAAGAGGAAGGAGACATTTTTGCTGGATTCTTCAGAATAGATTTATTTCCCACGTAAATCGCTTCAGTAGGCTTCCAGGGCATGGCTCTTCTCAAGAGAAAATGAAGACTGCAGTTTTTTTCTCTCATTTAGCTCTTCGTTCTCTCATGCTTTTTTTTTTTTTTTTTAAAGAACCAAACCCCTAATTTCTTTTACCTTTATTCCACAATTTGGATACCAGGTATTTGAAATCCCAACCTAATCAAATCTGTATGTGTTTTGCTTTTAATAACAAAAGAATTTTCCAAAGATATTGCTCACCATTTTCATTATATACTCCGTATGTCAGTCATTTTTTTCAGGATTTTGTTATGTTTTATACACACAGGCGCGTGCGCGTGCGTGCTCCCGTTTTAATGCTTTACTTTCTAGAAAAGGTATCTTCTGAGCCTTATAAACATTTATAATCACTCCAAGGATCTTTACTCTCAGATATGTTATACTGGGTCTCTGTCTTTGTCAGACTTCTTAAACCTTTGCTTTGAATCTTGAGTTCACGCTTTATCCCTTATAATTTCAATCATGTGATTCCAGCAGACTTTTGCTATGGGATATCCTGATGTGGCCAAGTGTGGGTCCTCTGTGTGGCAAACTAGTACACCCTGGTTATTTAGGAAATGCAGCCCTTTCATCTACTTTGAGGACACAACAGGAGCTCACAAGCCCAATCCAATCTGGTTTAAATTGCACAAAGGCAGCGATTGTACCCCTGGGACTAGCTCACTCCCTCTCCCTCCCCAGTTGCTAGTCAAGTCCTTTAAAGAAGATGATGGGCAGAAACATGTGAGTGTTGCCAAGGGAAATTCCACCAGCCCTGGAAACAAGCAAACCACCCCTTTGGGATGAATAGACCCTGTTGCCACAGAGCCAGCCTGGCTTCTTCCTCATTTACCTTCTCTCCTCAGTGACTGTACATCCTGCTCTCAGAAACACCTTGTTTCCCTTTCTAAGAGTTTCTTTCTGTACCCCCCAGGGGAGAGTCCCTGTTTACATTTTGTTCCAGCCTTAGGGAAGACTACTTTCCTTAGCTACTAGCTACCACCTTAATAGGGAATTAGGAGTTAGGACCATGGATCATTACTTCCAGAGCTAGTTTGGACATCTCTGGCTCCTTCTGCAGGACGAGTTTTTCCAACCACGGGAAATGACTACAATTTACAAAGAAGGCATCTATCCCAGGAACTGAATTATCTTTCCTCTCTAACCTTAATCTAGAAGTTTCCAGGGACACTGTAACAAATTCTCACAAACGGTTTGTTGGAACTTTGAAGAACAGTCTATCTGCCTACATCGCAGCCTATCTGACGACACCTGAAAGCTGGCCCTGTAGAAGTGCTAAAACAACTAAACAACAGAGATACACGAAACTTTGAGATACAGCAATACTATCACACTTGACATCCTTGTTACCCTTAATCAGAACGCAGAGGGGAGCCCTGCACTCCCATTTTTATATAGCTCTCTGCTGGACATCCCTACCTAGCATACACGGACCTTCTCCTCTCAAAACTTTATCGATTCCTTCTGAATCCATGTTCCATGGTAAGCAAAGAAAGCAAAGCAAAATAAAACAAAACCCTCTTTCTCATCTTTTCACCTACTATTCCCTCCAGGTCCTTGCATTTGCTGAAAATTTTCTCTTCTTCCATGAATTCCAGCTTTCTACAATGGAGATGGTGAAGTCACAGGGGCAGGGAATTCCTGTCCTTGAAACTACCATTCTGCTACCACTCAGCATTCTGCTGCCTCCCACTCCACTCCATCTCCAGACCTAGCACTTGAGAATTCTTACTCCTCCACCCCCATAGACATGACCTGCCTTGCTTATATCATGCCATTTGGCTCCATAATCCTAAGTCATGCACAAGCCGCTGAGAGTCATTCCTCCATATTTATTTAGCACCATGCTGTGGCCTTCCCTTCCACTTAAATTCCTGTCAATATTCTGAGTTAGTTCCATGCCCATGCAGCAGAGCAGTCCAGTTGCTTACTTTACGTGTGTTTGTTTGTGTGTTTGTTTGTTCGTTTGTTTAATTTTTTTTGGTTTTTTAATTCTGGTGACTTTTGTACCTATTTTGCCATAAGCCCTCAAACCCAAAATTCCCCCTTGGATCATGTAAACACCTAGAATCGTCCCATCTCTAAAGTGTTCAGGTATAAATTCCCATTTGTATTGACATCTATCCTTTCATTCTCTCATTTATTTACTCTTACTACAACTGTAATTGAAGCCTGCAAAACTTCATTTCTTCTGTCCCCATCACTCCTCAATCTATAAATAAACTCCACTTTCCTTCTTATCCAGTCTAGACCCACCAACATGAACGTGTCTTTTATTAACAATCTCGACTTCCTTTCCTCTTCTGCTGGCCCTGCTCTGAAAAGAGCTCCAACCTGGGATCTGGAACATTCCACCTCCTCTTTGCTTATACCAGAGCTGCTGAAATGAAATTGGAGACGATCACACAACTGTGCAGATGGGACCACAATAAATCCCAAGTGTCCAATCTCAGCTTGGCGCCATACCATGCTTGGCAATCATTCCAGTTAGCTACCTTGTGCAGTTACAAATACTGGCTACCTTAAGTATTCTCAATTCTTACATCCTGTCACATCCACATACATTTTAAAATAAACATGACACAGGGGGCACCTGGGTGGCACAGTTGGTTAAGCGTCTGACTCTTGGTGTCAGCTCAGGTCATGACCTCACAGTTTGTGAGTTTGAGCCCCAGGTAAGGCTCTGCGCTGATGGCACAGAGGCTGCTTGGGATTCTCTCTCTAACTCTCTCTGTCCCTGCCCAACTCTTTCTCTTTCTCTCCCTCAAAATAAACTTTAAAAAAGGAAAATGACACAATAAAAAAAGCACTTAAGTTTACAGCTTGATGAGTTTTCAAAAACTTAATATGCCTGTGTAAGCCAGCACCTTAACCAGGAAACCAGGCCCCATCGGCAACCCAGAAGCCCTCCATTCAACTGACTTTGAAGAGTACAGGTACACTGTATTTTTTTATAGGTTTTTTTCTTTTCCTTTTCCTTCTTTCCTTCTCTCTCTCTCTCTCTCTTTTTTTACTTTTTATGTTTTTTATAATATGCTTTGTATTCTTATGTCTATGACTTCTTTAGTTCAAGATTATGCTCTTGAGATTCATCAGTGTTGTAGTGTGTAGCTTTGTCGTTCTCAATGCCGTGTTGTATTCCATTCTATGAATATGTTATAATGTATTAATCCATTATAATATAGACGGACATTTAATATGCTTCTAGTTTTTGGAGTATTAGAATAGTGCTGTTATCAAAATCTAATACATTTCTGGATGAACACAGTTGTGCACTTCTTTTTTTTTTTTTTTTTTTTGAGAGAGAGAGAGAGAGAGAGGGAGCATGAGTCAGGGAGAGGGGCAGAGAGAGAGGGAGAGAATCTTAAGCATCTCCACACTCTGCATGAAGCCCAACACAGGGCTCAATCCCACAACTCTGGGACCATGACCTGAGCCAAAACAAGAGCTGGATGCTCAAATGACTGAGCTACCCAGGAGCCCCATAGTTGTGCACTTCTAATGGATGTATAGTTAGGAATGGAATTATTAGATTACATGGCCTCCTCTGCTCAACTCTAATAGATAGTGCCAAACCACTTTCCAAATTGGGTGCACCATTGTAGACTCTTATACAGGCTTTTATCTCATAGAATTACTTTTCAGCGAGAGAAAACAAATAAGAAGTAAACAAATAAACTAAATAATTACAGGTTGTACCAAGAGTTATGAAGGATGTAAACAAGTAATGGGATAGACAGTGCTTGGAAGAGTAAAAGCGTGCCACGTGTGTAGTGAAGGAGAAACATGCTGAGGAGACGACATCTGAGATGGGACTTATTAGGAAGAGAAACTCATAGGAAGAGCCAGGAAAAACGATCCTAGGGAGAAAGAAGAGCAAATTCAAAAAACTTTGAGGCAGGAAAGACTTTGATATATTCAGGGCACACGAAGGAGACAAGAGACACAGTTGGCTGATAAATTATTAAAAAGAAAGAGAAGGGCATGAGTTATGAGTTGAGTTGGAAAGAGGAGCAAGAATCCGTTCGTGCAAGGCCATAGAGGCTATTGGCTGGAGTCTTCTTTTAACTGTATGTCCAATAGAAATCTTGGAAACAAGAGTGGAAACAAGAGCATCCATTAGTAGGGTGACCATTCATCTTAGGACACTTGAATCGTGTGTCTACTGTTCTATTTAAATATAAATAACATCTTTTATCAGTCTCAAAAGTTTTTTTGTTTGTTTGTTTTTTAAGTTAGGAAGTCAAGTACATGGTCACCCTATCTATTAAGGGACTTTAGCCAGAGTATAGAAGATAGGTAAGGTTGGTGGTAGTAGAAAGAGAAAAAAATATCATTAAATTCAAGTCATATTTTGAAAGTAGCACTGAAGGACAAATTGATGGCTGCATATGAGAGGTAAGGAAAGGCAGATTGAGTGTTATTTTTAGATTTGTCATCCTAAATGGATGGTGGTACCATTTACAAAGATAGGGATGTTTGAGGTAAAAGCAGTCTTGGGTAGACAAAGAGAGGTCTACCCAACTGACTGAGAACCAAAACAGGAGAGATGAAAGAAAACACAAAAGATAAAATTGCCAAAATAGATACTTACCTCTTTTCTTTATTTAGTTTAGTAGAAGAAAGACCTTCCCCAATCTTAAGGATAGCCTTGTACCTGTTTTCTAAATCTTCTCCCCTATCTTCTTCATTTGCCTCACACTCTTATTATCCCTGATTCAATTCTGGCTTCACCATCTTCTTATTTGCTCTCTCTGAAAGTCTATAGATATGAACAATTGTTAACCATCTTAAAAATAAATGAATAAAAAAGAACAAGCAAACCCTCAACTCCCCCATGGACTCTATACCCTTTTCTTACTTCCACAATTCCCTGAAACTTTAGAGCCAAGATTCTAAAAAGTATAATCAGCATTCAAGTTCACCAATTCCCTGCCTTTGATTTCCGCAAAATCCCTGGCACTATGATTTCCATCCTCATCACTTTGATTAAAATATTTCCCAACAATAACCTTATGCCACATGAATGGATACTTGTGATTCTTTGTTTATCGTACTTTCCATGCATTTTATTACTTTTGTGCTCCCTCCCTTTGGGAATTGTTCTCATCATTTGTTTTCACCCCCTGTTAGTCCCTGTACCACTCTTCTGATTTTTTTTGTCTCTAACATTTTTTCTACCCTTCCTTAAAATTAATATTCCTCAGGAATCTATTGAGCCAAATTTTCTCCTCATCATATATATACATATATATATACATATACATATTTAGGCTTTGCTTATTTATTTTGAGAGAGAGAGAGAGAGAGAGAGAGAGAGAGAGAGAGAACCCATGTAGGCTCTGCACTATCAGCATAGAGCCTGATGCGGGCTCAAACTCACAAAACTGTGAGATTATGACCTGAGCTGACATCAAGAGTCAGACGCTTAACTGTGAGCTACCCAGATGCCCCTCTTCTCATTTTAAAAGGCATTCCTCCAGGGGCACCTAGATGGCTCAGTAGGTTGAATATACAACTCTTGATTTTGTTCAGGTCATGGTCCAAGGGTCATGAGGTCAAGCCCACCGTCAGACTCTGCGCTAAGCATGGAGCCTGCTTAAGATTCTCTCTCTCTCCCTGTGTCCCACTTACACTCACTCTCTCTAAAATAAAAAAAAATAATAATGCTTTAAAAGGCATTCCTCTAAAAGCTTCCTCATGACTCTTATACTCACTTCAAAAGGGTAATAAATATACTTTCTATTTTGACTGTGGCAATGTTTTCATGAATGTACATGCAAAACAAAGCTTATGAACTATACACTTCAAATATATGCAATTTATGTAAACGAAGTTGCCTTAAAAATTGCCTCTTTGTTTAAATGAATTTTGGTAGAAAATCCAGCAAAAGAGAAGAAATTGTTCCCATATCACTCTTGCTATGGTAGAAATCTTCTGATCTCTGGTAGGACATACTTGACCATGTAAGTTAAATCATCTATCACTAGCTATTTATCACCTAGATGTGGACAATCTGTTCCTAGAAGCAAAATTCAATAAAACTGACTTCAGTGACTTTCAAGTATGAATCTATTTATGACTTCTCAGATATGAGTCTGATATGAAGCTTCTTTAATGGATCTTTTTTTTTTTCTGTCATGAATTCCTTAGGTGTAGGTCTTACATTTCGTCTGAACACTCTCTCCCATCTAATGTCAAAAGAACCAATATGAGTTAGCTCTCTGTTTTCTCTCTAGGCCTCCATTTACCATAACTTATTTTCAGAGTATAGAGTATTCTGGAAATCATTTTACTCCATGATAAAATGATATCGTTCCTAGAGTAGACTTCCTGCCTCTCCCACCAGTAGGGCCCCATTTTTCCCCTCCCAGTTATCACTCTGAAACTCCAAATCACTTTGTTAGGCAGCAACCTTCAGGCCTAGGGTTTCGTCATTGCTGTGGTGTGGATTACAAACATAGCCCCAGATATTAACTTTGCCAATTTTCTTAGGATCCATTACAATCAAATGTTTGCTTCCCCAGAGATTCTACATGCACACCCTTGCTAGGTAGAGTATTAGTGCTCTCAGAACCCCACTGGCATGACAGAGCAAATGCATCTTTTTTTGTTCAGCCCTGACCTAAAAAATCAAGACAAAAGGGAAAGAGACATTATCAGTCCACACTGCAAAGGGTAGTGTATGCATATACTTCTGATCATTATCGATGGTGAACTACTTCATCAGTAAAACTTACATTTAGAAATGAGACATCAGACTGAGCTGCCAGATGGGTTCCTGTAGGAACTGCCCCTGGGAATCTTTCCCTGGAGATCAGATGTAGTGCCCTAATCTTTCCAAAATGGTTTCAGTGGTATTATGAAAACTTTTTGGGCGATCAAGGAAAGTCATTAGTAGAGTGGTGATTCGTCAATAATTCAAGGTCACTTTCAGACATTCTTTGTCTTTCATCTGATGCTTATATTTACTTTTTGCATATGTATATTAATATTCACTAAACATTAGTATCTACTATTTTACTTAAACCAGTTCCTAAGCTAATTTACCAAGGATAATCCCAATTTACTATCACTAAAAGTAGTCACTAAACTTCTTTGATCAAGTACTCATATCATTAACAATTAACTTAAAAATAAATATAAATAGGGGCACTCGGGTGACTCAGTTGGTTAAATGTCTAACTTTGGCTCAGGTCATGATCTTGCTGTCCATAGTTCGAACCCTGCATCAGGCTCTGCACTGACAGTGTGGAGCCTGCTTGGGATTCTCTCTCTCTCTCTCTCTCTCTCTCTCTCTCTCTCTCTCTCTCTCTCTCTATCTCTCTCTCTCTCTCTCTTTCTGTCTCCCTCTCTCTCTTTCTGCTCTCTTTCTCTACTCTCTTTCTCTCTATTCTCTACTCTCTCTCCCCCCCCAAAATGAGTAAATTAATTAGTTAATTAATTAAAAAATAATAGTTCTGCATGATCAGGATCTATATATACATCCCTTTTCTTTAAAAACTATGTGTGTGTGTGTACTATTATTATCAGCTAATGTTTCAAGGCACGATATACACTTAGACTGAAGTTCATTGTTAAAAATAGTATATACAAATTTACAGTTCAGATAGTTTTCTTAGTAATTTCATAATTTCAAAGAATTTAGCTGATTTCCTTTTTTCTTTCTTTTTTAATCAGAACTCATTAGGTCTTCATGGATCTCACCTTGGAGTATGGTTGGAAAAAAAAACCATACTTGCAGCAAAAATTTCAGCTATAATTTTTTTAGGGGTAGTCGGAAAGGTGGTTGTTTGCTTATACTTAAAAATATTATCTGCAACCCGAAGTTATTTTGCTGCATTCATTTTGATCCACTTGTTCATTTTCAGAAGTTTAATGTAATTAAAGCTAGATAATATAATCCATGTAACCACTTAATGAGACACATGTAGACCACAGCACCTTACAAACTGGTGAAAGCAATCATCATCTTGGTGTCGTACAACCTCCACTCTTCCCTCAGATAACTCACAGACTCTTCATGAAGTAGAAAATATGATGTAACGATCCAGGGAACACTCCAGTAGCTGGAGTGTCAAATATCGACAAGCTCGATTTTTATTTCCTCCTCAGGAAAAAAAATAAATATAAGTGCTAATATTTTCTTCTCACACTTCAGTGGGTTATTGTTTGTATCTCATGGTACACTCATCCCAATTCAGAGGCTGCTGATTTATACATAGGTGGTAAATCATAATTCTTGCTGGTTGTATCTTCTCTGTGTATTTCAGCTGGGCAAGTTAGGATCTCTTCCAGCCTGGTAATGTGTATTTATTTAAAACAATTAAGTAAAACATTATGGCTCTACTTTTTCTTAGTCTATATATTTAATGACACTGTATTAAGACCTGAAATTCCAAAATTCTTTTTTATTCAAAAAAAGGTACATTTTAATTTTAACCTGATCCTATAAGAATGTGTAGTTACTTCACTCAGTATTAGTAAATAAAGTAAGTTATTTGACTTGGGAAATCCTGCAAACAAACATTAATATACAAGTAAGTGGTATTGACACCTTACAGGCAACAGTCCATGCATCCAGCTGGCTCTATTTGATGGATGCTCACTTAGTTTTGCCTTGATAGCAAACTCTACATGCTCAAGAGATGGCAATGATTGTTGTTTCACTACCATTACCTAAAGGAATAAAATATGAATCCCATTTTTATATATTCCTGCCCTCTAAGAATATTAATATTTAAACATTATTAAATATTCAATAGTTTAATTTCATAGCTAGATAGTTAGAAAAAGTCACTGAATCTTAGACATGCAGGGTATTGAATAGACAATCCCTATAAAGGCATTATCTATGAGTAGAGCAAAATAATCTAAAACTGAACATGCGAATTCAGCAATAATTTTGCATATGAGTAAAACATGGAATTAATTCCATTTATTTAATGAGCGGTCACTGTGTTTAGAACAGGCTAGTGGATCCTGTTGTGAATCAAGTTGACTGAGGGACTAATTAAAAAAAGAAACAGGTGATGAAGACAAGCACTAAATACAAAGATGAGGGGAAATAAATGTGTTGTAAATGAAAGTAAAGGGGATAAGGAGTCTGAGAAACTAAGAGGGACTAAACAAGGTGTGTTCCTTTTCTCAGTAAATGAGAGTTCTAGAGTTCAGAACTCAGCTTATCCCAGAAAGACTATCATCTTATCTTTCTAACGTTTTAGTTTGTGACTCCTGGCTTAATGTAATCCTTCTTAGAATATAACTTTTACTTGGTGCTCAGTAAATATTTGTTAAAAAAAAAAGGGATTAGAACACATTAGAAAAAAATGGGTATTGGATATAAAATGCACAATTTTAGTTGTTTGTAGTACTTGGTATAACTTATATTATCTCCTTCGTTATGGTCCAAAATATTAAGACTATGCCATATATAATTTTACATAGTCTGGCACTATAAAAATGCTTTTTAAAATTCTGAACATACTGGGACACCTTGGGTAGCTCAGTCAGTTCAGCATCAGACCTCAGCTCAGGTCATGATCTCACATCTTATGAGTTCAAGCCCTACGTCAGACTCTGTGCTGACAGCTCGGAGTCTGGAGCCGGCTTCAGATTCTGTCTCTCTCTCTCTCTCTCTCTGCCTCTCCCCCACTTGCACTCTGTGTGTGTGTCTCTCCCAAAAATACATGAACATTAAAAAAAAAAAGTTAAGTTCTGGACATACAGTTGACTCTGTTACTTATGGTGCTGTATGGTCAGCATTAGGTTTAGCGTTAGGGTTGAGTTGTGTCACGAGAAATAATGCTTATAATCCATATAATACATACTCCATGTTCTGGGGATGTTTCTTGTTGTCGGACGAGTGTGACAGAAAATGCTTTGTAAACAGCCCACAAATAGGCCTTTACTCATTGATGTTTTGCTAGCACTTTTCTCTGACTATAGAAGTAACTTCATAGTATTTTTTGAAAATCAGAACATTCTGAAGGCTAAAAAGAATAAAATAAAATATACCTACAATCAAGAGTAATATTTCACTGTATTTCAAGCATGTCTCCTCTTAAGCGAATACAAGGTAACATGAAATTATATTCCCACAATATGCAGTGGCACTGGGCTTGTTTTTCCATTGAGCATCCTACTGTGAACATTCATTAAATACTCTCTAAAAACATGACTTTACACATTTTTATAATATTCTACTCTCTATATAGTTATGTCATTTATATAGCTTTTCTCCTCTTTGTGGATATTTAGGTTATATCTGATCCAAACCCACATATTATAAAAAATTCCTATACATGGAATTTTTGACCCAACGATTATTGAAAACTGCTGATGCAATTTGCCAACTGACCATCCAGAAAGGCTATGGTTCTCATACCCAAGCTAGTAGCAAACAAGAGAAACTCCTATTTTACTACAGTCTTATAAGCACTAGGTATTATGTTACTTAACTCTCACTAGCATGGAAGATGAAATAGTATTATGTTTTCAGTCTCTCAGTTTTTATTTTGTTCTTACAAACTACCAACAAACATTTTTTTATAGAGGATTTTTTTTTTTAGAGAGAGAGAGCGTGCACGTGCACATGTGCAGGGGAGAGGGGCAAAGGGAGAGAGAGAGAATCTTAAGCAGGCTCCATGCTTAGTGAGGAGCCCAACACAGAGCTCGATCTCACAATCTTGAGATCATGACCTGAGCCGAAATCTGGAGTTAGCCACTTAACTGATGGAGCCACCCAGGGGCCCCATTACTCCTAATTTTTGAACTTCAACGTTCAAATCGTTTTAATTCAATCTTCGTTTTTCTTTTGCCATTTATTCTGCTGTTTTCATGCCTAGCAAGTTCTCCATTCTGAAACCATCTAAATGGTATACCTAAATTTCCATCCAGTTGTTAGATTTTTGTTCTTATATTTCATTATTTAATCTATCTGAAATAATGTGGTACAGGGTGTATAAGAGATTAACTTTATTTTTTGTTCTGAAACAAATGTCTCAGCACTATATAGTGAATCCACACTTTCATTCAATAAGCAGTCCATGCTTAAAATGAACCAGCCACTGCCCTAGTACTGAATCATTCTCCTCATACCACAGCGGTCATTGTCAGTCTTTGAAAAGTATACTGTGATCATTTCTTGTGCCAGTAATATATTAAGTATTGTCTATTTATAATACATTCTTTTGTTTGGTTTTTGTTTTGGTTTTTTACTGAGATGTAATTGACATAATATTAGTTTTAGATGCACAACATAATGATTTGATATATATTGAGAAATGATCACCCAATGACTTTAGCTTTTAAAATTTTTTTTAACATTTATTTATTATTAAGAGACAGAGAGAGAGAGAGAGCATGAGCATGGGAGGCGCAGAGAGAGAGGGAGACACAGAATCTGAAGCAGGCTCCTGGCTGTCAGCACAGAGCCCACTGCAGGGCTCAAATTCACCCCAAGATCATGACCTGAGCTGAAGTCGGAAGCTTAACCGACTGAGCCACCCAGGCACCCCCTCAACGAGTTTAGTTTACATACATCTTCACACATAGTTACCAAATTTTTCTCATGATGAGAACTTTTAAGATCTACTTTCTTACCAACTTTGAAATATACAGTACAATATTAACTATAGTTATCATGCTGTATATTACATCCCCAGGACTTATCCTATAGCTGGAAGTTTTTACTTTTTGATCCTCCTCACCCATTTTGCCCAATTCCCAAGCCCTGCCTCTGGCAACCACTATTGTAATATGTAATGGGACTTCTCTTCTTCATATAGCCAGGGCGCTATTCTGCTTGTTTGGATACTTAGGGAGAATGTATAGGACTGGAGGGGACAAAGGTGAGCAATAATCTTTTACTTTTTTCTTCATTTAATTATATATGGTTTAATTTTTTTTTAATGTTTATTTACTTTTGAGACAGAGACAGAGCGCGAGCGAGGGAGGGGCAGAGAGAGACGGAGATACATAATCTGAAACAGGCTCCAGGCTCTGAGCTGGCAGCACAGAACCTGATGCGGGGGCTGGACATCGTGACATCGTGACCTAAGCCAACCTCAGACGCTGAACCAACTGAGCCACCCAGGTGCCCCAAATTATATATGGTTTTAATTTTAATAACATAGAGCACTTTTTATAAATGCTTTATTATCTTTTAACTACTTTGTAAAGTTCAATGTTTCATTATTCTGGTTAGAATCACATCATATTAACATGAAAGTAATATGAATTAATATGAAAGTAATTAGTGTATCTTTTTTTATAATATTCAATTTCCTATTTAAGAATATATTATGTCTCTTTATTTAGCCATTTAATTATACCCTCATTACCACTTGCAATTATTTTCACAGAGACCTTGCATGTTTTGTTTTTTGTTTTTAATAATTCAATTGTGAGACTCTTGAGAATGTGATATTTTAAAACTAGTTTGACAACTATTTTTGGCTATTATATAGAACTCCATTATTTCATATATTTACCTGTAACAAGTTTCTTTAATAAAGAAACTTTAATATTTTTCATTTATTTTCAGTGGAAACTCTTAAATTACACTTACTTTATCTGAGACTTCTGTGAAATGTATTTCTTTTTTAATAGTACTAACACTTATAACTGCTGATTCTTGCAATTGATTGGTTCCTGCTCCCAGAACAATACGAATAGGGGTGTCAGTGCCTCCTGGTCTTGTTTGATTTTAATGGGAATGCCTCTGGTGGTTCAAGGTTAAGCACTACATTGTCTGTTGACTTCAATAGATAGCCTTTATTCTAAAAGATAACTATCTTTCTATTACTATCTTTCTATAATTTTAAAATAAGAATTGGTTGTTATGTACTATAAAATTCCCTTCCTGCATCTTTCGAAAATAGTGTTTTATTTCCCACTGACTTACTGATTATATGTATTAGTGGAGTTTCTAACATAAAACCATTTTTGTTTTCTTAAACCACACCTTGGTAGGTGATATTGATCTCTAGATGGAAAGATCTGAAATAGAAATCGTCTATAGTTTTCTCTTTTGTGCTTTCTTCTTCAGATCTGGGTATGTAGATTACGATCATTTAATAAAATAAAGTGATACATTTTCAGATAGGATGTTTTTGGTGGGGGAGGGGTAATGGGTTAGATGGAAAGAGAATTGCCAGCTATTTGAAAACTGGAAAGAGTATTATTTGTTAAATATACAATATGGCAGGGTTTAGAAACCTAATGAAGTGGTAGAGTCCCCTCCCTAAGGAATGTGGTAAAAACAAACAAACAAACAAAAAAAAAAACAAGACAAGGGGGAGCAACCTGGCTATGTGTGCATACGTGACATTCCTCATGACTCTGTAACATAGACTGCCCAATCAGACCCTATGTCTGTAAGTTATCATGTATGGGAGACAAAGAAGTAGAAATTATACAAAAGGCTACACCCCACCTCTCTCGGGACTCAGTTTTTCATGTAGGAACCCACTGAGCCCATGCCGGCACAAATAAAGTTGCTTCCTGGGAAGAAATGCCTCAGTTCCATGACTCTCTGTGCAAACCTGGGTCCCATTTCAACGTAATTATTTGACTTTTTGTTTTCAGTTTTCCATGGGCTTTGTCAATGATGTCCAGCAATTCTATATTGCGTTTATTTGCTGCTGTGTTGTTTAATGGGGGCTCTGGGTAAATCTTACTGCATTTGATATTCACAAACAACACTGTGAATTATGTGGTAGATAGTCGTTTCCTCATCAAAGATAAAAATAATAGCACAAACACATTTAACTTGTCCAATGTCACACTAGTGTAACAGGCACCAGCAAGGTTAAAATAGTGAATAATTCGGAGTCCAAATTACTTTTGACCATCCTATCTTGCCTTTTGCTCTAAGTACTAAATAGCTCATGGGTCACCTTAACTTATCCCTCCAATGTAACTTAGCACTATGTGATCCTTGACATAAACTCCTTCATGTCATTTATCACCCTGTTTTGACCAAGATGGTCTTAATGTTCCCCTCAGTTTGACTACATGTGAAGCAGGCTTTTTCTTGCCGAGAGGCCCTGACTTCTCTTTTGTTATAGCAGTTACTTTAGATAACAATTGTAAATGTTTTCTTTGTCTCTTTGAGATATAAGCTTTCCCTTAGCCTCTTACCAGTTTTATAGCCCAGGAAGGTCCTTCTCAAGGACCTGGGAATCACCCTGTAACTTTGCCTTCAGGTTCTTCCTTACCACTTCCTATATTTCTGTCTCCGTCTTAACACTTAGCACAATTTGCAATCATGTGTTTATTCCTCATTGTGTTTATTTGCTCATTGTATGTCTCTGTCGTTATACTGAAAACTGTGATTTGAAAACAGCTTTATAACGTTTATTTTTTTATTTTTGAGAGACAGAGAGACACAGAGCATGAGTGGAGGAGGGGCAGAGGGAGAGTGAGACACAGAATCTGAAGCAGGCTCCAGGCTCTGAGCTGTTAGCACAGAGCTGGATGTGGAGCTCAAACCCACGGACTGTGAGATCACGTCCTGAGCTGAAGCCAGTCGCTCAACTGACTGAGCCACCCAGGCACCCCTGAAAACTCAGTGATTATAGGTCTTTTTTATTTACATTTATATTCTGACAGATGGTAGACATTTGATAAATATCTCCTGGTTGCAAAATGATCATCTCAAACGGGTCAGGACACAAATGAGAGAGGAAGCCACATGCCTTGGGTGGAGAGTTCACGAAAGGCCAGTAGTCCAGAACAGAGCCCAGGCCTAGAACTCTCACAAGGTCTTCCCATCAACCCCTACCAGGAAAAGAAGTACAGTAAAACCTTGGTCTGCAAGCATAATGTGTTCCAGAAGCATGATTGTAATCCAAGGCGCTTGTACGTCAAAGCGAATTTCGAGAACCACTGGCTCAGTTGCGACCATGTGACGTTCAGCCTCACATACGCACTACTCGTATTGCAAGACGTCACTCGCTTGTCAAGTTAAAGTTTAGTAGACATGTTTGCTCATCTTGTGGAACATTCACAGAACACGCTACTCGCAATTCAAGGTTTTACTGTATCTAGAGCCTGACAGCAGCACCTCACGCACAAGCTGCCATCAGTTCTTGAAAGTCTTTGAAAAATGTACACTTGAAGCGGTTGCCACCTAGGGCTGTAGGATTTATGGGGCATCTACGCTATTTTGATTGCTCTATAGAGCAAACACTTTGGCAGCAGCGTTTACAATTTTTCTGAAGTACTTTTTTTTTGTAAACATCCAGAAAATCTAACTTCTGAAAATTATCAACCATTTATTCCATCATGATTTGTCTCAGTCTCACAGGGAGCAGGTAGGGCCAACGGAGGCGTCCACCTGGGACCCTCTCCTCCGCCGACTTCCCCTGTGACTGTATCCAGGTGCTCCCCTTTCCCCTACCATTTTGCATTTGCCCGACGCAAGGTATGCATTTCAAGAGAAGTCTTACCAATGGGAACAGATAAGGTGAGAGGTGTTCTAGAATGCTGCCCAATGTTACAAAATTTACCTGAGTTATAAAAGCCAGAATGGCAAATTATGTCGCTGTCAATGTTTCTATTTGGAGAGTGGTGAGAATAGTTGCAGGCTGATGTCGTTAGTGGTTAGAACACAGGGTTGGGGACCAAAAATACATTAGTATCTTAGTCCCATAACTTAGTCATCAGATAGTCTGAAGCAAGTTTCTTCACCTTTTTGAGACTGGTTTTCAAGATATATAAAATAACACAACATCTTTTAAGAATCAAGGATGTAATGTTTGTAAAATGTCTAATGCAGTGTCAGGTGCATTATTCGTGCTCAATAAGAGATGATGATGGTGATGTTGGTGATGATGAAGATTAATTCAGTCATCTTCTTATGAGTAATCTAGAAAAGTTTTGTTATAAACCATGTATGCCATAAATACACCTCAAAGTATTTAATTTTAAGTTGTTAAGTTTAGCAGAAAAAAAAACTTATATCCATACTACCCTTCATTCACTCTTTAAATTCTCTTCCTCTCACCCATGTTTGTTTCCTACCAATAGCCATTTGTTTTTGCCATACTGTGTTCAGAGCCTACATTATCCCAGATTTGGGGTAGCATAGGGACAGGGACCTATCAGGAAGGCTGGCCAATGTGAAAAGAACTGTCAGTCCATAATGTCTGATGCCTTTTCTCTGGAGACCTGGGTTCCAGTCTTGACTGTACTACCAGCTAATGATATGACCTTGGGCAAGGGACAACCTGCCTAGGCTTAGCTCCCTCATTTGTAAAATGAGAGGATTGGCAAAGATTTCCTTCTAAAGCTCCTTCCAGTTCTACAAGGACCGTGATTAGTGCCTGTCACTCTAGGCAACATCTTGCGGTCTTAGCTAATAAGGTCACGTATGTTGACAGTCTATCAAACATCATTTTGCAAAGGTGTTACAATCCTTTATTGACACTCTTCAAATCAGTTTGAATGAGTGCTATTAGTGGAAAGGCTCTCCCTAAAAATGTACAAGGTAATAAACTTGTAGTTTAACCCAAACACTCATTAGCAAGTTATTCCCAGGAGTTCAATAACAATATTTCTTTCGGCTCACTCCTATCTTTGCAGATAAACATCAGTTAATCCTGACATCAATGGCCATCATTATCCTCACCAATTACTATTATTAGTGATCACAATAGACTCACGTGCTTTTTTTAGGACATCCAGAAATTATACAGCTTTGTCTATAAGAAGAAATAAAGTAGCTCTTTACATAATTGCTCTTTTTCTCTCATTTTTCTTTGTTAAGAGTATTAGGATATTGGGTATTTCATGCTTCCACATTTTTTTTTTGCTGGTTACATTTAATTAATCTTTTATTATGTAATTTGTATGAACAGTTTTCATTCAAAAATGTTTTTTTTCATTTCCCTTCCAGAATCATATTTCTAGGCTTTAATAACTTTGTCTTACTTGGTCCTAACAGGATTTAAAACACACACACACACACATACACACACACACACACAGGGGAGTTTACCTTTCTTTATAATGCAGATCTCTTTATAGGACTTGACTTGATCAGATTCTTTAGAAATGCTTCCTACAGGTGACACAATAACCCCATAGATAAATGTCCTGAATAGATAGCATAATTCAATTAAAAGTTGGAGGCCTATTTCCTTCACCTTGTGGTGCTGGTAGCTGATCAGAGTATTTACATTCACATTTTAATCCTTTAATCTAGGAATCAATGTATGACCTGAGGCAACAAGTTAACAGCTTGCCAAAACTAAGCCGGGGCAGATGGCAGCATTGATCCAGATTTCAATTTCCCAAGACCCCTGGAAATTTCTGGTGCAAGAGTGGGACAGTCACAAAGGAGTGGAAGCCTTTCCTACAACAGCCCTCTGATCCCTGTGGCATCACTTCTCTCTCAATTCAGGGCACATGGAGTTTCTTGCATTTTCTGTAAAAAAAAAAAAAGTATACATTTGATTAACAAGTCCCATTTCCTCTAGGACAGCATGGATCAAAACAGATCATATTTCTCTTTAATTCACTCAGGTTGTTGCAAATCTACCCTCTCCTTGCTCAATAATTTCAGTAACATATCCCTGTAATTATTTCCAAGATTTTCTTTCCGTCTTTCTCTTCTAATGCTGCCTTGTTTACTTTGTCACTTCTATTCTTTGGAGCTCTTGAGATTTTGTAGTTTATTCTTTGTTGAGAAAATCTCTCCAGACTGGCCACGTCCTTCTTTGTAGGTACAACCTTCGGGGCTTTGCCTTCACAGCAGATGGCAACACAACGTCTGACGTTGCTGTGTTCGGCCCGTGACAGTTTCCACGCTGAAAAGAGCAGCATTGTTCCCGATAAGCACTCAGATGAATGGACGGAATCTCTGCTGCTTTTGAGTATTTGTGCTCCATAGCCAAGAGCACACACTTCCCCATGCGTTTGCTTTGCTCGTTTCTGTTTTTCTTCCCTTTATTCCTCTAACTCACAATGTGAAAGGCTTATCTGCTTCCCTTTTCCCGTCTAATTTTTTACCTGGCTGCTTGTGTTTGCTTCTGATGCCCCAACGGACTCCTTGATGGCCATCAAAGAGTCCGTTTGATGGTGATTATTTATAGTTTCTACATCTTCAATTGAGTAGATCTTATTTTTAATAATCTAGTTATTTTATTTTCCCCAATCCTTAATTAATGAAGGATAATTAAACAAGTAATTGCAACAACTGATTTAGTTGTCGTGCTTATTTCATTTTCACGGCTAGTGCTCATGGCCCTGTTAGTTCTCTGATCAATTCGGAGCCCTCCTTAAAATCTGATTTTCTGCAAATTATCTAAGCTTATCTTCCACTCTCCCTCAACATGCCACCTCACTTCACTTGCATTTGCCTTCTCTTTTTTTCAGTTAACACTCTCAATGCTCATTTCTGCTTCTGCTTGACCTGCCTAGAATGTTCTGCTCTCTCCATGGACAACCTGTTAGGCTCAGCATCCCTGAAGCCGTTCTGCCCACAGCAGTCCACATACGTCACTGTCCCATTTACCTTGTCACACGTCAACAGGACTTACAATTGAGTACAAACACACTCTTGTGCTGTTTCCGCTGGATAGCAAGCCCTCTGCCCCACACTCTGTGAAGTGCCGTCCGCAGCCCCACGTGTGGGATGCACCACATAGTAAACACTTTTTGACTGAACTATATCAATGGGACACTTTGTATTACAACTTGATCCTCTACGGTCTCAAGATATACAACATCTTCTTAGAATTAATATCTCCCTCTTTCGTCCCCAAATAAAAAGTTACCACAAAACTCATTGTACGTGGATAAATAATAACAACCTCTACTAATCAACTACTCGGAGAATATCTACCGTTAACATGTTGATATATTTCTTTCCAGTCTATTATAGATGGGAAGAGAGATCGAAAAGTCACTCATTTCTTTGATTATGAGAAGATGTGTATTTCCATTTTATTTTTTCCATTTAGAGAAAATAAAGATTTTTTTAATTTTTTTAACGTTTATTTATTTTTGAGACAGAGAGAGACAGAGAATGAACAGGGGAGGGGCAGAGAGAGAGGGAGACACAGAATCCGAAACAGGCTCCAGGCTCTGAGCAGTCAGCACAGAGCCCGACGCGGGGCTCGAACTCACGGACCGTGAGATCATGACCTGAGCCGAAGTCGGACGCTTAACCGACCAAGCCACCCAGGCGCCCCGAAAATAAAGATTTTTATAATGATATTATATAGCCTTCAGAAGCATGATCGTATCCTTATGTAATCATCTAATTAATCTCACATTGTTGGGAATTTAGACTTAGTCCAAAACTCTATTTTTAAAAATATTTGTAATGGTGCTATTATGAATATACTTCACATAAATTTGTGTGTTTCCGATGATTTCCTTAGGTCAGATTCCTGAGTGGAATTGCTTGATCAGAGTGGGAATTAATTTAAGACATTTGATTGGTACTGCTAACTTGGCCGGATTAAAGTGCCCTTTGATTTCTTTTGAACTCATTATCCATTCTCTTAACAAATGCATTTATTCTACAAACACTTGTCGAGGAAAGGTGTCTGCTGCTTGCTGAGGAGAGCACAAAGCTGACTTCAGTCCAGTCATGTTGTTACCATGAGGGATAATCTCTCCAGGATGAGGGTAGCGTTTTGTCCATCAGGCTACGAGCCATTGGGTTTTAATTCTTTTTAATGAGGTGGTTTTCTTGCCCTCAAGTGATTTCCTGAGCCGCCTCGCAAGCCCTTAGTTGTTTTTTTTTTTTACCAGGTCCAACTCGATTAAACCTGAATAAAGGCAACTGAATGGCGCTTACTCTCTTTCAGATTTCTATCCCGTGATATACAACACCAACCATTCTGCCATTTTCCCAGCACCATTTCAATCCAAGTCTGAATGCTTTATACCTACTTCACTCCAGGAGACAACAGAGTGCTGTTGGAAATAACATCTTTATTGAAAGTACTGTAGCCCTTCCATCATCAGCTCTTGGATTTGGCATTCTATTTAATAAATTATACAGAGTAAGTTTAATTTCTGTACTGAACTAATGATCACACTGGAACTCTTATTTCTGGAAATTGAATTACCTTCAAATATTTCTCTTGGGTTTATTTCAGTTGAATGATATGAGGATCCCTACCATTTTATTTACTTTGTGACGGTGTCTCTTCCAGAGTGTTCTAAAATTTTTACCTCATCAAAACTTCAAATGCCAATATCCAACTTCTTCATAGGCAGCAGAAAGCAGCAGGCAAGGTAAGTGAGCCAGCATGGACAGGAAATCAGAATGTAAGTTCTCTGATCCTAAATTAAAAACTTTATACCTTCCATCTGGATTTTGCATTTTTGGCAACATGAGAAAAATCCATCTCTGATGGTGCTATTTGCCCTCATTTGCATTCAACAGGGAAATGGAAAGTATGCATTCCAACACTCTTTGCAAAGTTGCAAAAGTACTACTTATACTTTCTTTCTCTATATCTTTCTTTCCAGAGGGTGTCCGGAAAACAACACAAAAAGGATGTATTTCACCTTCTGTATTGCCCTTCCCCAATGCCTTCCTTGATTTGGCTTCCACTGTGACACATATGCAAGGGGAAGCTTGAATGCGGAGGCCAGGATTGAGTGAATGGACCTAACTGTAGAGCCTCTAAGAATGGACGCTAGAATATGAATTTGTACAGAAATGGTGAACTTGAGTGAAGTTGGTCTTTATTTGGGGATACCTAAGGGAATCTAATTCTGTTAGATGGGCACAACAGCTAACAGCAGCAACGATTCTCAGCTGCAGCGAATGCATTAGGATCGCCTGGGGGAGTTTTAGCAACTACTAATACCCAAGTGATTCTGGTCAACTTGCCTGAGATGGGGGTTGAAACATCTATACCATTTTAGAAGCTCCCCGCATGTTTTTAATGTGAAGTCAGAATGGAGAACCATGCAGCTGGAATTTCTCCACAGTGGTAATTCTAAGTTTCAAGCAGCAGGCAGTGATGCGATTTTGGGTGGAGTCTCCATTTTTTACAGAACCTCAAGAAACGTGTCAGGGAATAGCGTCTTATATATTCAACAGAAACCAAGACAGAAGTGTAGACAAGAGAACTTGGCTAATACAGTGTCAGAAAGGGTGACATGTGAGATGGGCACATAGGGCTCTCCCAAGATACAGGAGACCCTCGGCGTAGCTGTCTCCATCGTTATCCTATATAGCATTCAGCCCAGTCAGAATGGTTAAGGTGTTTTAATGAAGGAGGTTTTTGGGGTGGTATGTTGGAGACTTCAACTTACCGAAGCTGAGGACATCTATGCTTGAAGTTCTGTTGCTTCTTGGCAATGTTTCTCTAGAGCAATGGTGTCATTTGATTTGAAGTGTGAATTTGAATCAACCTCAGGCTTTACTTAAAAATAGAATATCGTGGAGGTATAGAATCGTCCGGGTTTTACTCTCATGACCCAGCTGTCTAGCAGTTTGAACCATGTGTTCTACTATGAACATTCAAGAAAGAGGGGGAAAAAAAAGAAAAAGAAACTAGAAGGCAGAGGAAAATTGGATGGAGCGTTAGAGAATCAGTCTATTGCATGGGACGGATAAAGAAATGAGGATAAATCTGGCCCCTAGATCAGCAACTTGCTCTTACCCTAGTGGATAGGTCAGGAAGAAATATCTTAGTCAAGCACAAGGTCAGGAGGGTATTTGTTCTGCCTCTTTCTCACTGTCGTTTCATTTTGCCTTCTATTTCCTTGCTCATGGTCCTCTCCTCTGACCTTTCCCTCTTTCATATGTGATTTTCATCCTTTATTTCACCTCAGAATCGCCTGAACTGAAATATGATTACTTTAAGTTTGTTCAACTCCTTTAAATCATTCAGCGACAGTTTCAGATTTGCATTTCTATTTCTGGAGTCGAGGGAGTACTTTCAAATTCCCCCCATTGTTCTTCAGAACCACCTCTATCTTATCACATTTCTATTCAAACTTCAGTCTTAAAATACCTGTCATTTCTCATAAACTTTGGGAGTTTTCAGTGCTCTGAGAGAAGTGTTTGAGAAGGTTCTTTTTTTTTATTATTTGTAAAATAAACTAAAACTGTAATTTGAGAGAAAATTTTGATTTACCCTCATGAATTCTCTGAACTGTAGTCATCAAGGACAAATTTGCATTGTATTATCTCTTTCCTTTTTTTTTTTAAAGTTTGTTAATAGGATTGAATTTTATTTGTCACAGCATGGTTTTAAATAACTATGTCCAGTATCCTTAGGACAAACTCAGAGACACACATATATATATATATATAAGTTGTTAGCCTAATGCATGTGTGCCATTTTCACTGGTGTCAACAATTTGGGGAAGAGTACGTTTGATTATCTCACTGCCCCTCAGATATTTCAGGCATATGGTCCAGAGAAGAAAGCTGGATGTGTGCTGGGGACATCCACCACACCTGAATCTTTTGGTTCCTCCACAGCTGCCAGCTCACTGCCACCTGCCGCTGTCCTTCCCCACACAGTCTCCATTGACTGAGAAACTAAACTCTGGTCTCCTCACCTCCAACAAAGAAGACTTTGCCCATCCCCATTCATAGCTAGGCTCCACCCAAAAGGCGGGCTTATTGCCCAGGTGTCCACCCTTAGTTTCTATCTTACTGCCCTCTCAGCACTTCTTTATAGGACCGGAGCTCTGCTTACCTGCTGGTCTTCTGGCCCAGATCTGGGTCCTCTATTCCACAATCACCGTCTGCCGATAAATGTCCTGTCATAGAGAAACAGAGGAAAATCAAATCAAAGAGAGGAACTAACTTTTGCTTTTTGGGCACTTTCTCAGCAGGTTTTCTCTGACACCCTATTTATTGAAGATCTCATCCAAATTGATTCACTAGCCCAATGTGTGTGTGTGTGTGTGTGTGTGTGTGCGCACGTCTGTGTTTCTTTTATGATACTTGTTACAAGTTCAAGTCATATTTACTGTCTGGAAATATGGGTTTTGTCTGTCTCCAAGGAAGCCATGACAGTGCCTGTCTTGTTAGCTATTTTATTATCCAAATCTAGGATAGTCTTATAAACATAGTGAGCACTGAATAAATGCTCAATAAATGGGGGGAAAAACAGCCATGAGTGGCTTCCTGAATGTTTTCATGCCATGTTTTGTACTGCCCTTATCAAAACTAGCAATTCATTTCTAACTTTACTGAGAGTCTCAATATGAACCCAGTCCAAAATGAACCCAAATATGACTCTTCTGATTCCAACACTAGCCCAAGATGCCTGCTCTGAAATCTCACTGCCTCTTGTCAAGTGAACATGTGACTAGAGCACCAAAAAACAACTTTAGGCATTAGAGATCCTGAAATTGCCACTAGAGCATAACTCAATAGAGAATGTGCATGGGGATCACTCATGTTCCTGTCCTGAATACCATGAGGGGCCATTTCTAGAAATAGGTAATTCTTCTCAACAAAATGCCCCGTTCTCGCCCTCACCGCCTAATGCACCGGAGCTCTTTTAACAGCACACCCTGCCACTGCTTCAATTCAGTCCTAACCAAGTCTGGTCATTTCTCAGCAGCTCTAGCCCCTCAGTACTCAAGGTTTAGATTTATCTATTGGCCTTGTTCTGGTATCCAGTAGATCTGGGACAAACCAATGTTCATTTGCATGCTCACTAAACCACAAAGTTTCTCCCTGACATCCAGCCTGTGTGTAAGGTATGTCTGACCACATCTTCACTTGGATTCCTGATTTATATTCCCGTGTTCTCAACTGGAAGTAAAATACTCACCCAATCTTAGGTCATTTGGCTTGACAAACCATCCAGTTCTTGCCAGCATTCCTCTCCAAGAGCAAGACACACTTCTCGCTGCAGTTGCTAGCTCCAAACAAAAACCACCCTGCCACTACCACCTGCTAATCCTGGCACTGTCTGCTGCTGCCCTCACCTACACAGAGCCCATGTGCCTGCACCAACCCAGATGAGGTCAAGGATGTCAGGGGTGTTTGGCTTTACAGTTCGTATTGTGAGCTTTCAGTCTTCAGAAATGAGACCGAGAACCAGGAAGGGATTCCCAGTCTTGCTCCACCCATCCTTTGATCCTGATGTCTCCCAAAGAGGCCACCAGCAGTTTTGTATACTCTGAGGCTCTTGAATGATGAATGTGGTCCTCAAAGGAAAAAGGTACTACTGGCATTATGAGCATTTTCTGGCCAATTCCATTAGGGTCTCAGTGGAAGGGAATTACTTTTAAGACACTCTTCATTCTAAGCCTTCACTAAATTCTTGCCTAACCAAGTTATGTGACTATTGCTCTCACTTGGAAGGTCTTAAAGAAACCCACTGCTCTGTAGTATAGCTCTCAGAGCCCTGAACATATCTCTACTGTCTCATCAGTGTGACGGGGCTAAGTCTTAGCCAGGCTTCATATCCCCGTGGGGCTACATCCAGCCCTTCCCCAAGTGTTGTCACTTCCTAGCAACCCATAGTCACCTTGTACCTATTACTAAGAACTACTTACTTGGCCAGGAGGGAGACCAGTCACGTGCAGGAAATCCAGAGGACGTTACTGACCTAAATTCCTACATTTGCTGTTTGTCCCACTAACTCATACAAAGCAACTGTTATAAAGTCCCCTCTAGATCTCAATTTAGAACACTCTGAGGTAAGGCAGAGAGGTCAGCTGACCACAGCTCAGCATGGAAAGAAGAGATGTGTGCCCAAACAACTCTGGGAAGAGGGGCCAGATCCACTCACGAATCAGGTAGGGCAAGAGCGTCACGGCAAACAAATGAATAACATGAACCCTCTCCCCTGAAAATGTTTGAATTCAAACCCCAAAAAAATGTATCCGCCATTTGAGGGGCTCATAGATAGTTGAAACTCAAGCAAGGATCCCAGGTGAACCACCGCTCAGGTAAAGTCCAGCAGAGACGGTTCCTCCGTGTGTACCAAGGCTTCCAGGAGCCTGACGGCTTCTACAGAAATGATCTTTTCTCTTTCATGCCTTAACTTTAAGGATGCGTCCTTAAATGTGTTAACAATTACCTAAAGACAATATTGAGACTACAGTAATCTAGTGTCTTTCTACCCAAAGTATGGTCTGAGTCACCTAAGAGCCTGACAGGAATGCCAAATCTCAGGTTCTGACCTAGACCCACTAAATCAAAATCTGCGTTTTTTTAATGGAGTGAGGTGTATACATATAAAAATTGATCAACAGAGATCTAGCAAATATGAGAAAAGGACCCAGACCACCTCTAAACATAGAGTAATGTTGTATGGCTTGCTCTGAAAATCAGTCCAGTCCTGTTTTTGCCTCCTTGACAAGCTTCTATCTGTCCTTCACAACCCTACTCTTGTTAGCTGATTTTATTTTATTCTTTATGCAATGGTGTTCATGCCAAGAGGTTTTCATAAATAAATAAATCATGTAAGTCCCTCTGTGGGTAAAATGGTGAGCACATAGGTCATAATAATAATAATGCCAGACATTGTTCTGAGCACTATAATTTGTTAATTTATTGAATCCCCAAGAGCTGTACAAGGTGAATGTTATTATGTCCATTTTCAGATTGTGTTAACTGTAAACTCATCAACTTAGACTAAATGAGTAATATTGGCCAAACACCATGTTTCACAGATTAATCTGGCTTGTATTTTCTGAAACCTTGAAATAAAGTGTAGATTACAAACTGCCCACCTATTAATGCTTTTGTTTCTAAAGTTCCTTAATGCACCATCAGACACAGTTTCCTTGAAACATCATTTTCATATTCAGCAAGAAGTTATTTTCTTAAGTTCATTTATTTATTTTGAGATAGAGCACAAGTGGGAAAGGGGCAGAGAGAGAGAGAGAGAGAGAGAGAGAGAGAGGGAGAGAATCCCACACAGGCTCTTCACTGTCAGCACGGAGCCCAGTGCAAGACTTGAACTCACAAACCGTGAGATCATGACTTGAGCTGAAATCAAGAGTTGGCCACTTAACTGAATGAGCCACCCAGGTGCCACAGAAGTTATTTTTTAAACAGAGGGTTTAATCTTTAAATCATCAGCAGGGGGGCGCTTGGGTGGCACAGTCGGTTAAGCATCCGACTTCAGCCAGGTCACGATCTCGCGGTCCGTGAGTTCGAGCCCCGCATCGGGCTCTGTGCTGACGGCTCGGAGCCTGGAGCCTGTTTCCGATTCTGTGTCTCCCTCTCTCTCTGCCCCTCCCCCGTTCATGCTCTGTCTCTCTCTGTCCCAAAAAAATAAATAAACGTTGAAAAAAAAAATAAATCATCAGCAGGGATAATGATAGAATCTTCTAGATCCCTCTACACTGTTGCTTCTCTAACACATTCTATTAAATGCTACACACAGAACACACGCTCTGAACATGTGAGCTGGACTGAAGTTCTTAGAACCTACTGGCAATTGGAGGCGCACTTGGCTGTTTAGCTAAGTCTTCTTCACATGTTACAGTTATACACAAAGAAGACAAACAATAAGCTGGTCCAGTGCTGGAAAAGCTGTCTCAACGTTCTGCAGAGCATGGGGTGACACCACAGCTGTCACAGGGCCCTGAGCATGGCGGGGCTCCCCACTGACAACGGTGCCCACGGAACTTCTTGGTTAGCATCTATAGAGGGTCCTTCCAGATTCCGATACATGGTCATTTTCTTGGTGAGGATTTATGGGATCAGAATCTCCGCCTCTTTAAACTGTCTTCGTTAAACACTCTATTTCAGAGACTTCGAGGAAAAAAAAAAAGGAAGAATCAGAAAGAGAGGGCAAGGTGAATTAAACAATGGAAGATGGAAGGCAGGAAAGCCAAAATTTGAGAAAATAGAAAGAAACTGTATGTACTCAGCAGTCTGAAGACTTGGGTACCAGTATCTTCTGATGTTATTCCAGAGTTATTTTGCTTACTGAGATCATTATTTTGCAGAAGATTGTATGCTCCCATTTCCTACTCCCCATCTAAATAAACATTTTAAAATAAACATTGCCACAGTATTTAAAAGGAAGTCAACCTAATACAGGATGTACATCGATCAGTCTAGCAATCTAATAATAAATGATTTAATACCAGGAAGAAAAAGATTCTCTCACGGAGCCAGGAATTACTTTGATAATTACTTATTATGTAAAATAATATAGAACCAGATAAATTAAGAATCCACCAGCACTTATTCAAACTTAAAAAATGTGTGTATCTTTCATCAGTCTCAGACTTATAACACGATTTAGTAAATATCGAAAGAAAATATACACAAGTCCTAGGTTACTAAGTTTTAGACACAACTGAAGCATATATATGCAACTGGTATGTTAGCAAGATAAAAGGCAGAGATTTGGGGAGCCTGGGTGACTCAGTCAGTTAAGCATCCGACTGCGGCTCAGGTCACTATCTCGCGGTTCATGAGTTCGAGCCCCCGTCGGGATCTGTGCTGACAGCTCAGAACCTGGAGCCTGCTTCGGATTCTGTGTCTCCCTCTCTCTCTGCCCCTCCTCTGCTCATGCTCTGTCTCTCTCTGCCTCAAAAATAAATAAAACATTAAAAAAAACTTTTTTAAAGGCAGAGATGTGGAAGTTCAGTAAAATATCCAACTGCAACCTAGCATAAGGTAAGTCACTGTTTCTAACTCATCATTTACTATGGAATTACCCATTTGAAGTATTTTCGTAAAATTGATGATCTTGGAGTCTCCTACACATTTGTGATGCATGTTGAAGTATGAAAACTGGGGGGATTTGAGACCCTCAAATTTCCTTAATCAGTTTTGCACATCTGCAATCTGCTGTTCCTGCTGCTATTGACACAAACAGTGATACTCCTTCTGTCAATACAAACAGCACTGATGCTAAGAAGCATTTTGGAATATTGATCCCTAGCAGTCTCATATAATCTAAAGCCACTGTTTATTATCCATTATCACCCATTGCTAGAAAAACATTTCCCACTATCAAATTTCAGACCATTATCTACTTGCTGAGACTGCCTGTTGCTGTTATTATAAAGTCAGATGCTTTCAGTGTGCGACCCCGTAATTGTACTGCAGGGGGAAATTCCACGGAAACTCCACTTCAGTTTTAAAGAACAGGGCGGACTGGGGGAGACGGATTTTCTCTGAGGAAGCTGTCTTGCTGGAGTTCTTGGAACAGCCTGCCTTCAATGGACCCACTGCGTTTCCATCTGAACAACCTCTATTGATTCCAGATGCTGCCTAATTGGCCCGTGACTGAGAAACACCCCTAAATGTGTTGCATTTGTATCACCAAAGTAAACAAGCAATCTTCCCTCTGCATACACCAGTGCTAATGCTGCCTGAAAGAAAATGTTTCTATCTGAGTGTTCTTTCTATCCCCTGATTTCTGGATGCCTGTGGCCTTTCGAACAATCTCTGTGATTGAATTTGCTGACAAGTAGAATCTTAACAGGCCTCTGGTGGGCTTCCCGACTCTACACTTAGACAATGTAATAATAAGAGCAGTAGTAGTAATAAGCACTTGCAGAAAAGTCCAATACGTGGTACGCAAAAACTTCAGAGAAATAAATAGTTGTTATATACATCTAGAAATAAACTGGAAAATTACGTTTAAACCTGTTTGCTTGATTTAAAAAAAAGATACATTCTAACATCAGGGGCATACCAATGATCTTTCTCTTACTCTCTTTCTGGGTACAGATTTGCTCTATTTAATTTCGGAAAATCAAAGTTGTTGGTCTTTGGTGCCGAAATTTCTCTTCCCCTGAAGAAAAAGAGGAAAATAAATTTCCTTTATAATTGATCCGGGAAGTCTTTTTTTTTCCCCCATTCTTTTTCGTCTCCATGATGGGTTACTAGGGGAACAGAGGAGTAGAACCTAATTATAACCAGTTGGCTAAAGAAGTTAAACTGGCTTACGGATAACCCGAGACAAGATCTAAATAAGGCAAACAAAGTAAATAAGATTTGATAGTTTACCTTCCAGTAACCATTGTCAAGGGATCTATTAATTTTGGTAGAATTCCCTAAATCTTACTTTCATTGAGTAAGGCATACAATCTATTTAAAGGGAAAAAATGTGCATCTATATACTCTACATTATACACGTGAAACCATAATACACTTCAAAAATTCTTACTTACATAATTATAGCAATGTCGAGAATATACAATAACAGGGATCTATCACATTATGGAAGCCACATTTTAGGGACTCAAGAATCTTTTTTTTTCCCTTAGTGGTCAGATGATGATTTGATTTAAAAAAACAAAAACGGTTGTTTTGATTAAGTAATTGTCACCCCTCTGTAAAAAAATTCTAAACCTAGGCAAATCATTTGGATGTATGCAAATGATTTTTCACAAGGAAGGCTCCAGAAAAATTTGGCAATTACTCTTCTGATGTATACACACAATGTCTGGTTGAATAATTAGACTGATGACTGAGAGCAGTTTAGTTCCTTGAAAACCACCTTTTGATTTTTATCAAGCGATGCCAGGTTACAGGTGTTGGCCTAGGAGACCTGGGAGTCAATGATGTTCATATATCAAAGGTAGTACAGCTCCTCTGAGGAGCTGACCTTCATGGAGAGGAAGGATCCAAATAGCAGGGGAAGGCATGCCTACAATTGAGAACGCTGAAAATACAAGGCATTGTTCTAGCTAGTCAAATAGTTTTAAAGTCCAACTTCCAAGCATTTTAGAACATCAGTAACAGACCATTGTCATCAAAAGGGCAAGAGGGACTGACACTGTCTGTATTCCAACATTCTAGGCAGGTGAAATTAGACATGCAAGTCAGTCTTGCTTTGTCTTTATTGTTTTACATTGAATACAGTTATTCTACAGACTTAGTGAGAACGCTTTACAAAATGAAAATGAGGAAATCAGATAAATTCCAAAAACAAAAGGAATAAAAGCATTTTGATGACTCTTAGAGAGTTCTGGGAACAGACAGTAAGAGTGACACTCTCGTCTTTAAGACATTAATTGCTGTGTAGATTCTAGAAATAATACAAAAGTCTTAACCAAGTGCTTTTACCTCTTGGGGCCTCAGTTTCCTCATCTGTAGAAATTAATATGGAATTAAATAGTAAGTCCATTCCACATCCCATATCCTACAATTCAGATAATAGTCCTTTTATATTAAATAATTTTCTTCTAGTGATTTATATTTAAATTTATTGGTTCAACCTCCACTCTCATTGGCAGCCATTCTCGGATACCTTATAAATACTTAATAGAAGCTTCATTTCAATTCGAAGGGACAACTTCAAATCCAGAGTGTCCCAACTAGGAGAGTTCTGGTATTTTATGAACAATAATATTTGAACTTGAACTAGAGAAGCTTAGTTTTCAGAGAAGAAAATTAGGTCCTTTTAGCATGCTTACTACAGGAAAACATAAGGCTTGTTAGTGAAAATGAGAGATCCAAGAACACAGTTTTGTTTCTCAAACTCTCGTGTCTGCTGAATGCTCTGTAAAGCCCTGAAGCATGGTAGTTCATGACTGATAAAACCAGGGGAAAAGAGAAGGGCATGTCAAAGTCAGGAGTTCTCTAGCCAAGGTCATAACCAGTGACCTTACAGAATTTAGGAAATACAAATAAACTTGCTCCTATATAGAGATTTTCCAACAAGTAAGATTTACTTAATCATCATCTTTCTCTAACTTTCAAGACTATTTAGCCAATTTGAAAATAATGCAAATTAAAACCTGGAATGTAATTAAGCAGAAGATTTAATGGAAAGTGGAGAAGTCTTAATAATAAACCAAGATAAATACAAACATTTCATCAAGAAAAGTTTTAACATTTGTTCTATCAAAGAGTTCTGATTTCACTCTTGTTACAAGAAAGAGTGACCATAAAGACAGCAAAGAAATTCAATAAATTTTGATAAAAGACGTTAAATCTCTAAATAATTTATACTCAGTTCACAGTTTGTAAAGAAAGTGTATACCACTATACATTTTATTCTGCTATATCTGTTAATTCTATTCATTAAGTAAAAATGGCTGCTTTCATTTTTCAGCTAAAAGCACTGATTTAAAAAGTTTTTGTTAACTGTGGGAGCTTTGATATGAAATAGGTAGGCATCGAGAGAAGGTGTAATGTTTGGGAAGAAATTCATGAAGCTGCTTCAAGAATTGTTAGATCAGGGGCGCCTGGGTGGCGCAGTCGGTTAAGCGTCCGACTTCAGCCAGGTCACGATCTCGCGGTCCGTGAGTTCGAGCCCCGCGTCGGGCTCTGGGCTGATGGCTCAGAGCCTGGAGCCTGTTTCCGATTCTGTGTCTCCCTCTCTCTCTGCCCCTCCCCTGTTCATGCTCTGTCTCTCTCTCTGTCCCAAAAATAAATAAACGTTGAAAAAAAAATTAAAAAAAAGAATTGTTAGATAAGTTCATAGGGATACATGATGCTCAGGGTGAACAAAGAGATTTAAAGAATTAACTTGGAATTTATCACCTATTCTCTGAATTCCACTAAAGGTTCAAACTAATAATATGCACAGTTTTAGATCCATGATAAACCTACTCTCTAGGATGTGTCTTTTTGTTCTGTTTGCTTCTCATAATAACATCCAAGGTGGCTTCAATCATTTAAAAGACAGTGATATGTCAACAAATTTCTAGATTTCTTGTCATGGGAGGGCTATGGTGCCCTCCCTGTTTTCTGAAAACTGAAATGGGTTCTCTGATGTCTTCGCGTGGCAAACTAAAAATAATCATTTCCATTGTTGTTGGAAGCATGACTGGAAGAGAAAGGATCATGAAAGAGAGGAACTATAATTTCACGTTGGGAGAAGCTAATTTTAATGTCTTTTAGACTTGTGACATCACACTTTTTGTGACAGGGTCAATAGAGCTTTAGCCAAAAAGATAAAACACCAAACTTTCACATTATGAAAGAGAACAAGAGAATTTGAGCTTCAAAAATAACCAAAGAAGAATGACTGTGCCTCGAAAAACAAAACCTGAGAGACTCTTGATGAGGTAGACAGTCCACCAAGTGTAACTGAATTAGACTAAACTGTGATCTGATTAGATATACACATGTACACACAAAATATCTCCGACAAATATTACAATTTGTAATATATTCTTGTCAGTTGGGTTTGCTTAATCAGAATATAAAATTTCATAAAAGCTATAGCTCAACAGAACAAAATTACTACACTCCTAATATTGCAAACATAATTAACTTTGAATTATGTGAATTAACAGCGCCTAACAAATTATCATTCAGCTCTGAAATTAAATTCTTTGGTACCATTAGATTTGTTTGTTAAGCTCAAGTAGGCAAAAGTTGTATTTAATAAAGTAATAATGGTGCTTTGCTAAGAGTGCCTTTGAGAAACAGATTTATCCAAAATAAATCAAGGAATTTCTATTATTAGTTAATTTGTGAATATCACAATGCCTGCATAATAAAATTAAGGAAAAAATTTGATGCTCTTACAGGGTACTAACGTTTATTACAGGAAGCCTTTTTCTAATTATCTCTTTAATTAGGTATTTTATATGGGATTTTGTGGTTGCATACATGTAATGTAAACACATTTAATATTGTTTTAGACTCACAGGTCTTTTTCCATTAAAGTTATACTAGCACTTCCATTAAAAAAAAAATTAAAAGTCAGGGTCATTTAAACTTCCTCTTACATTATCCATCTCAGGTAATTGCCTCCATCCATTCTCAAAATATATTTAAAGTGAACAAACAAGAAATCAAGACATATAACATTTAAATATTTTCATGTGACCACAGGAATTGGAATTCAAAATATAATCTTCCCATATGACAGAGTCTATCCATGTAAATTCTCATGTTTCAATGGACTAAAATTTTAACCTATCAGGAGCAGAGATGAGGGAATGCTTTCACTTCTTTGTGTAAAGAAAGGAACTTTGCTCAGATGTTTGATTAAGTTCTCCAGCAAGGTATCCTCTGAACACTAGAGATCCAAGCAATGATAAAGGAAGGCTAGGCTTTAGAAATGCCTAGGAGAATAACTGTGAGAGAGGAAAGACAAATGATTTAAAATCAAAACAAAATAGAACTCTAGCAGAATCAGTTGATTTGAATGCCAACATAATGCATGTGCTCTCTCACTAAAAAATAACTCCAAGATAATTTTTTGAGGTCTAGGAACCCTGGTAAACTCAGTCAACTTAACTTCTATAATATTTGAGTTTGCCATGAGGGGAATTAGAACAATGTTTAAAATGGAATGTGTTTGGAGCCTGAATTTAATTTTGAGGGTCACGTTGCAATGTTGCCTTACACTACGACTTTCTGCACATTCCAATTATAAAATTCAACTGGAGAGATGACAAGGAGAATGTTTACCAGGAATTTCACTCTGTAGTGAAGGCTGTTGCTACTATAAGGCACGTGCTGCCCTTCTTTCATAAGTCATTTCACCTACCCCGCCTGTATAGGGCTTGGGATGTAGAAAGTATTTTTCTAGTCAGAGAGACAAGTTTGTCCTTGTTCCTAATTCTATCCCTTATTCCTTGCCGAATCCTTCTTATAACAAGCCACTCAAACACTTCAGCTGAATTGTCAGCATTAGATGTTAGTGGCCATGGTGAAGGAAAGCGTGTGTGTGTGTGCGTGTGTGTGTGCGCGCGCGCGCGCGCGCGTGTGTGTGTGTGTGTGTGAGAGAGAGAGAGAGAGAGAGAGAGAGAGGAGGAGGGGATGGAGGAAAAACAAGAAGGAAGGAGCGAAGGAAGGAACGAAGGAAGGACAGAAGAAGGAAACAGAAGGGAGGAAAGAAAAATGAATACAAAGTAGGCAGATAGGCAGATAGAGAGAAAGATCCAGCTACCAGTTCCCAGAGAGATACAACATGTGTCTTAAAATAATCAGCATAGACCATCTAACTGAAAGCCTGTTTTTAGTTGAAAAATCTTTTCTTTTCTTTTAAATTTTTGTGTTTATTCATTTTTGAGTGAGAGAGAGAGAGAGCTCCAGCTGGGGAGGGCAGAGAGTGACAGAGACACAGAATTGGAAGCAGGCTCTAGGCTCGGAGCTGTCAGCACAGAGCCTGATACAGGGTTTGAACACCTGAACCCACGAAATCATGACCTGAGCTGAAGTCAGACCCTCCACCAACTGAGCCACCCGGGTGCCCCTCGAAAAATCTTTTCTATGATTTTAATGGGAAAAAAAGTACCTACTATTCTAAATTCGAATAAAATGAAAGTTTGTGCTATAGTGTTACTTGTCAGTGTTGTTTGTCTCAATATTCAGTAAATAAATTTTCCAGCAATACATATAATCTTACCCTTTATTCCTGTATTACTAAAGCAGCCTCCTAACTGCCTTCTGTTTCTCCAGCATTGCCCCCAATGCTGCTCATTCTTCATATTGTGGAAGGAGTGGTCTTTCTAAAATGCATCTCATTCCCCTGCTTTGAACCCTCAGTGACGTCCTTTTTTCCCTGATAAATACTACCTAATGTTAGATGTAATGCATCATACAGTAATTACCTACTTACCTGACCAAAATCTTCCTACACAGCCACTATTTCGTCCATCATTTAACTCTTAATGCCTATAAGCACCTGACAAATGATAGTAGCTCAATAAATACCCGGTAAATCAAATAATGGATATAAGTTTTGTATGAGAAGAAGAGCTGAAAACACAGAAAATAATATATTTATAAAATTAGAAACATGTTAGGAACATGCAAAGACAAGACAATATTTTTTTTTATTTTTTTTTCAACGTTTATTTATTTTTGCGACAGAGAGAGAGACAGAGCATGAATGGGGGAGGGGCAGAGAGAGGGAGACACAGAATCGGAAACAGGCTCCAGGCTCTGAGCCATCAGCCCAGAGCCCGACGCGGGGCTCGAACTCACGGACCGCGAGATCGTGACCTGGCTGAAGTCGGACGCTTAGCTTAACCGACTGCGCCACCCAGGCGCCCCGGCAAGACAATATTTTTAAAATTGCTTCGTGTGTGTAAGAGAGTGTTATGCATGGTGGTGATTAGGGAGGTGAAATGATTCCATGTCCATTATCTTATTTGACCCTCAAAATCAAGCTGTGGCTTAAAATAATCAAGAGAAACAAAAGAACATAAAAGTAAACATTTTAAAGGACTCACTATAGAGCTCAAACTTTGCAATACCCGCTTTTTAGTTTATTAGTTTTTATTATTTAGATTATTAATATTTAGTATTTATTATTATTTAGTATTTATTATTATTATTTATATTATTTTTTATTAATATTTAGTATTTATTTTCCTAAAGGGTGCGTATAGGTATATACGTATATATGCATAGAGAAAGTAGACTAGGTAGAATTGTGAGCTCAGACAAATGACTTCTCTATGCCTCAGTTGCCCCAGCCACTAAATGAAGATAGTAATAATACCTACTTCAAAAGTTTGTATCCGGCTTAAATAAGTTTACTTACAGAATAGTAAGAATAAAAACCTGGCATAGAGTATACACATGAATTATTGGTTCTTAGAATTATTACACATACAGGATAAGTTACTAATTTGAACCCCATCATTGTATCTGGAAACTATTACCTATCTATATAAAGGTCTCTCTCAAAAATTTATACTAAGATTACTGAAAGGCAACTGCTAAAAGCACTTATTTTTATCTAAATTGTACGGACATGACTTTTTTTCTAATTATACAACTCTTGTAGGTTCTTGACTTCCTTTATTCAAATATTGTTTTCATTAATTGAAAGGGCAACTTGAATTATAAAACCCAAACAAATTTTTTCTAGAATCAACTTACATTTAACAGATTCTATACTCAGATGTGCTAAGTACTTCTTTTTTTTTTTTTTTTAATTTTTTTTTTCAACGTTTTTATTTATTTTTGGGACAGAGAGAGACAGAGCATGAATGGGGGAGGGGCAGAGAGAGAGGGAGACACAGAATCGGAAACAGGCTCCAGGCTCTGAGCCATCAGCCCAGAGCCCCACGCGGGGCTCGAACTCACAGACCGTGAGATCGTGACCTGGCTGAAGTCGGACGCTTAACCGACTGCGCCACCCAGGCGCCCCCTAAGTACTTCTTGAATACTGTCCCCCCTTCCTTCGATTTATGTAACATTTCCATTACTTAGTTCTGAGAACACATGACTATTATTCAAACCAAATTTTTATAGGCTGTTAGTTTCTAGCGCAGATCATTTTGCCTCTAGGTGTTGCAGAATCAAAATCAAAACAACTAAATAATTTAGAGGTAAATTAGCAAGCAACTGAAAATGACTTATCACAAACTGGTTCCATGTGGCAAGAGAACTGACAGAATTATTACAATCTAGCAGATCAGCAGCTTCTCTCTCTCTGTGTCTCTCTCTCCCCCCCCCCAAAGAGATAAAAACATATAAATGGCATAGAAATGTATTCATGTAATAAAAAAAAAATCAATACAACTTCATTTCTCTTCTCCCGAAAAATTGTGCCTAAAAACTCCATGATGTCTGAGCGTGTAATTGCCACTCTATCCTTATCAGTTAGGGAAATTCTGTACAGAGAAGCAGCTGGAGGGAGGGTATTGAGGTAGAAGTTTGTCATTTCATCTCATTTTCTACTCAGCTGTATTCCAACACCCAAATCCTTTTATCAGTTTAAAGGAAATTTTAAAATAGAGAGCTTAATTTGGGTTAATATATGACTTTGTTAACACCTCATATTGAAAAAAACAATCAACACAACAATAAATACTATCTTTTGTTTTTGAACACCAACATAAAAGTGATTACAAAATCTAAAAGTACAGAGTTGGAAAGGATCATATAGATTGCCCCCAAATTTTACAGCTGAGAGAAATAGGATGCGGCGGGGATTAATTGTCATGCCAAAAACAACACATAGATTTGTACCATTCCTGGAACGAGAACCTCTGTCTTCGAATGCCAAGTTCCATGTGCTTTCTGTGTCTCAATTCAAAAATAAAATTATTGTGGATCATTGGTTCCTGCTAACTTGTTTTTAAGATAAAACATTAGTGTCTTTCGCCCAAGATCGCCCATACTTTAGGGCATCGCGGACGTGGTTTGACTGTATGCCCGAGAAATAGAAGCAAAGGGCCACAGGTCTGCAGCAATACACCAAATTCCTCACGTGGCTCAGGTTTCAGACAAAGTCCTATGGAAACCTCACCAGGAAAAGGAATCATTCATGATGCTTAACTTGCCCTTCATCGAAGAAAGGCCCCAATACCCTATTCTACCATTCTGACACCTAAAAATTCAACTACCATCTCAATTCTCTCATTTCTCATCCGAATATCCAAGGGTCTTCTTAGTATTATTTTGCTCTCAGTGGGAAAACGAAGCCCCGATAAACCATTTTCAGCCAAACGTGTTCTCTTCTCACAAGTCCTTTCATCAGTTTGCTAAATCACGGCGTTCTTGAGAGCGAGGTGATCTCCTATTTAGTGCCACTTCTCATTATGTGCCCTGATATGTGCCAAATACATTTTAGAACATAAAACTAGTGACTCAGTCGTTAATCTTGAGGACTATTTTCTTCAGACTGAAACTTGACTTTAACTTTTTTCCACCTATTTTTTATATATGGGGGGATGATTTACTCTTTTAATTTTTCTCCCAACTTTTCTAGTAAAGAAGGATGAGTTATACACTAGGCTCTAAGCACAAACATCTGTATTTAATGGAAAGATTACTTCAAGATTACTTCATAATTTCAAACTGTAATAAAATTTTTTGGAGTCTTTAATTCTATGTTTCCTTAAAGAAAATAGTGCTTTACTGCTGACTCAGGATCAGCCTGATAACCATTCTCACAACCCCCACCCCTTGGGGTCTATTTCGCCTGTATTAGCACTTAGGCAGTCATCCATTATAATAGAATCCCAAGATACAGAGACAATTATCTTTCTAAATTAGCTTGCTCCTAATTAGTGAAAAAAAAATACCTAGCCCAGAAATGTTTATTTTCCTTGCATCTTGACATCCAAGAATACTACTGTTTTAGCTTTCAAACCAACATTATGAGCATGATTTTCTTTCTCCTTTGCTGCCAGTATGTATAGGCAGTAAAGACACATTAAAGAGCCAAACCCAAGGAAGGGAGTGTAGAGGTGAGCCAATAATAGAAATCAGTGTCATACCACAGGGCAACAGTAAGCTGGACAGTCTGATGAAGGACACATATAAACATTGAGGTCAGGGCAAGGCAGGAAAGAAAGCAAGGTGGACAGATAAGATGTCGATAGATATAGAACCAAGAGGTCAGGTGGGAAACCGGGACTAGAAATTAAGCTTAAAGAAAAAAAAAACATTAACCAAGAGATTTTCAACTTTGGGGAAAATAGGACAAGAGCAAAAAGAATTAGCTCATGCAGAAACTTTTGCTGCATCAACTGTTGACTCAACTATTCTGGTTGCCCCAAAACTAACTCCATTCCTCTTGCATCCTGAATGAGACTAGCCCAGGGGGGTGCAGAAATGGCCACTGAACAAAGCCAACTGGGGAGAAGAGTGTGGAAGCAGGGCATTCCCACGGATTGCAGATGATTTCTGTAAGATCTGCTGTTCCCAGTCTGGAAAAGCCAAATTTGTTTCATGTTGGATTTGAATGTTACAGAAACAATTCAACCTCAGTTGTATTAGCTTACTTATTAATTGAAGCCATGCATTAATATTTACAAGGACCTTAGTACTAACCTTTAATATCATGGTCTGTTTGAAGGGATTTTTCCATATTGTCTTCTTTTGCCAGAGACCCACTGTGGTTTGGAAGTCAAAGCAGAGAAAAGGGCAGAGAGCCAGTCAAACTACAGGAGAAATGCTGGAGACCTTCCCACAGTTCGCAGCAAATTTGGCTTTCCTGCCCACATTGCTTCTAGCAGGATCTTCTAGGAAATTTGACATCGTTTCTTCATTAATTTGTGAAATATTTATTGAGCACCTACTGTGAGACAACGGTCCACTATAGAACACAACTGTGATTTCGGGATGCATTGTGGGAGGTGAAGGATTCAGGGAATGCCTCCATTTCGTCCCTCTGATTTCTACCATATTGACCTGAGATTTCCCATTCTAGTTCTGGCTTGAAATTTTATTTCTCTTAAACCATATCAAATGTATTACTCACACATGTATCTGTGGAACATTTTTTGAAACTCCTTAGGATGTGCCAGTTGTTAGAAAAAGCAAAGTTAAAAAAGATAGTTTCCTTGCTTTAGAAATTCCATGATTTGTAAAGGACACATAGAAACAACTTGAATATTATCTCCTCTCGCTATAAAAGTATTTGCAAATATATGCCTTATCTATTTTACCAGAAACCCAGAGAATTTTTTATTCTGGAATTTAAAAATATGAATCCTTCACTTGAAGACAAGTTACAAAAAGAGAAACTGAGGATTACAAGTCAAAAACCATAAAACAAAAGCAGAGAAGAGGTTGTGTGTGTATGTGTGTGTATGGAAAAAAACTATATATATATATTTTTTCTTTTTCCTCCTAACATTAAGGCAGTTAAGGAAAAGTCAAATTAGGCCATATGGCTACATTTCTTAAGCACCTATGTGAAGAAGAGTTGCTGGGTAGGCCATGCAAGTTATCGCTAATTTGATGATCACAAATGGATTTTAAAGAAATCTTTGGAGCATATAGAACAAGTGACCAGAAAACAATAACAATGTTTTAAATAGCAGCATTTATTCATCACCTTATATATTCTGTATATTGTGCTAGATACATCACTATAAATTAGCACAGTGCTCCTTAAAAATATAGTACATTAGACAGACACTCCCAAAGTGGGTATCAAAGGATTTTCATAGATATCTTGCATCTCCCCCACACATACACACCAAATTAATTAGTTTTCAGGCTAATTTAATGAAATGCTAAACTAAAACTTCAAAGGAGCTTTTTTGTGTGTGTGTTTTATACTGCAGGTGGTCTTGTGGTCTTTAACACAATAGGGTAGAAATTCCAAATGGAGAGTATAATATATAGCCATCCACACACTATTTTTGGACAATGGAAACCATTTTCCATGGAGCGTATTGAAGCATTAGTTGTGTTAGTGCTCTGAGAAATATGCTTTAGGAAATATGTGATCGGGCATGAAGCATTGGGAAGAAATAACTTGAAACAGAAAATAAATGACTGTTAATATTCATATACCTTTTCTAAAATAGGACAAAATTACAAGTTCAAATTTAGGAGAGCTTAGGAGAAGGAAACTCTTAAAAGTTTCCACTTTGCGTTGGAATGGACATTACTAACAATTCATTGTCATTGCTCTTATGTTGGATTTTTCTCTTTATTTCATTATTTTGGTGAACTTCAGATGACCTCCTCTCATGAACTTTGATCATTTTACTATTTGGTCTCAGCTTCCTGAATCACAAACTCTTCTATCATGGGAAACTTCTAGAACCTCATCTCAAAATGGGAAAAGAATCACCACAATTACAAGAATTATGGACAAAACGACAGGGACATACTGAGGAGAAAGATCCTTCTTGCAGGGGGTCCGCGAGGGTGGATTTTATAAAAAGAAGACAAAAGGAGATATATAACTCCCATGGAAGCTGCTAGGGTTTACCTGGAGACTTGGTCCAAGAAAACATTTGAAAAGAACAACAAAGAGAGATGGTTATGAAATGGATTTTGTCAAGCTGTTTGCTAGAAAGTTTCCGGTTCATTTTTTTACCCATTTTGTAAACACTGTGCATCATTGTGGTACATGCATTTAGTTATGACTCCACTTTGTTTCTGATGCAGAATAATTGTGTAGGCCAATTTCCCCATCCCAGTTCCTAATTTTATCTGAAGCATCATTCTTTAATACTCGATTGGTTCATGAACAAAAGGGGAAACCATTCTAGCATCTAGTCCCATCCTCCAAGCCTGACATCAGGTTGGAAAACTCTTGTGTGTTCATACTCACATTCATACCATAGAATGAAAGCAGCTTGCAACAAATTCCAATTGGATGGCTCCTGCCGGCCCATGGCTGAGCTATATGAGTCCCCACCTAGCCAATCCTGGAAAAAGTGAGTGCTTGGGGTCTCAACTGTACAGACAACTGTAATGTGCTGGATATTGTATTGATTCTATCAGTTCCAGACAAAACCTCAGATGGTTTGTAGTTTCCACTTGTCTTCCTTAAACACCTAGTCTTTATCCTTAGACTTAACAACCAGAGGAGAAATTAACATTCCCCTGATCATACCTAACTCCGAAGTTATTCAAGTTGAGCAGCAGAGACTGATTTCTTTTTTCTTACGTATGTTGAGAGGCTGTCCCCCTTTATCATACCTGAGGAGACAACCTAAATGCCTCAGATATTTTTATGGTTAAGTTTTCTTGATGATTATACGTTTATCTTCTGACTCAAAATTTAAATTAATTCCAAAACAAACAGAATTGAACAGTGAAACTTATGCTTTGTCTGCTGTTGTTTTTATAAGGGAATAAAGATAAACCATAAAATTCCCACTCTCAGGCTACAGTATCTGACCTTTTAAAACCCAATTATCGAGCTTACATAAGCTTGATATTATGCTTTAGGGTTCATTTTCTTGTTTTTCTTATTTTTTCCTACTTTGGTTCATTGGTAGGCAATTGTAAGTTTCCAAGGTAATTTCTGGAGGAAGGTAGGCTGTAAACAAACAAAAATATGAAAAGAGAGAAATAGCTGAAACTAAAGGCTACCTAAATGAAGTGACCTAAAGTAGAAAGTGAAAGTTGATCATGTCAAAAAATTAACAGCATAAAAAGGCATTAAACAGAAAATCACTAGGACCATTGGTAAAAGTGGATATGAACAGTGCTTCATTATTTCTGAACAGATGTAGGCTACTAAAACCCGAAGCTATTTCTATATTTCTATACATAAAGAAGTTAGGTCAACAGGCTATGGCAGGAGGTAAGCTCAGCTAGAATTCTAGCAGGGAAAAAAAAGGATAAAATTGTTTGAGATAGCTCAGAAGAAGAGTAATATTTTGGGGGAAAGAGCTTCAGGAAGATCCAACGTTCTCTCCTAAAACTGTTGTATGATGGCTCAGGCCACTTCTACTCCATATTTAACAAAAAGTCTACATAATTATGTTTTAGAATACAGTAAAATGTCTGTTTGAAGTCTTATTTATTGTGGTTCCTCATAGATTTCACTGGATACTTCTTGGTTTTTTTTTCTTGTTTCCTTTTGAAATTTTTATGTGATCTGCTCCCAACAGGCCAGAGAGAACCCTGTGCCAGCTGCTAGCGAGCCTAACATAGTGATGGGCATCTGACCAATATTACTATTTCTGCTGCCCTCAGAATGCAGGAAAATAAAGTCTTTGACTTCTACCTTAGAGAAAAAAAGGTAATCAAGTTTTCTAGTAGAGTGTAAGAACAACTAAACTCTATACGACAGTATTTTATTAGTTCAATGAGTATCATTTTGAAGTAATTGCATTTTAGCAGAGGTGTGTCAACGAGTAAGAAATGTGATGATTTCTAGTTTTTAACAATTAATTAACGTCTTGCTAAAAATATTGGCCTTTTGTTTTAGTGGCTTTTTGTGTCTACATGTTTTGGAAATACTAAAAGGTGTACCTATGATTATTCCTAAAGATAAAGGTCACAAGAGAAACAATATCTTTTGAACTAAATGCTTTCTCATGTTTGACTAAAGAGTAGTCAACAATCGGTCTCTCATCTTGTGGTCTGTGGATGAATAAATACAGACGTAGTATTATAACCTAGGAAAAGAATATGACCTTATGCAGATCCTACTTTGTGGCTACATTACTCGGCTTCAATACAAAATGAAACAATCCAGTCAAAATGATCATATGAAAAAGACGAACGTGTTCAATTGCTGTAAAGGCCTTTATCATGACAATATATGTAAAGGTACAGGAGAGAGGTACCATTTTGGTGGAATCCTCTTCTCTTCCCCCCTAGAAATGCGTTGGCTATTCTTGCCTTCCTCTGGACGTTCCCACTTGGCTCACCATGGCCTAGGTGGCTAGGGTAGGTATGTTCCTGGTGTGTACGCTTGAGCCTACCCCTGTCAAGGCCTGTGGATGCACCACCACCTACTCTAGCAGTTCACTGCTTCGAGAACTCAACAGCAGCATTCACCCCCAAGTGTTCAGGTCCAGACCAGCTTTGACAGCAGCTTTGTTTCTGTACAGTTTTATTTCCGTACAAATGCCAACCAGCTATCATTGTGCTCCACAATGACAATGTAGGTTAAGGCAAAATAAGAGCAAGACTCAAATATCATTATCTTGGGAAATTTGTAAATGTTTGGGAGGCTAATTCCTTTTTTATCAATAGGCACATTTGTTGTTGCAAGTTTATTCCGTTAAAATACAATGCCATGAATTTCTCTTCTCGATTTTTCTCTAATCGGCAATACGTATGTTCAATATATCCTTCTTCAGTAAATTGGCCTCCTGATAAACAAGGATAGGTTTCACAGAGGCAATTTTTTTTCTTTCTTTCTTTCTTTCTTTCTTTCTTTCTTTCTTTCTTTCTTTCTTAGATGTTAGGACAGTTTTAGGTGACAACAAAACTGAGCAGAAGGCACAGAGATATCTCATATATCCCCTGGCCCCACACATAACCCAGCTTCCCCCACTATCAAGATCCTGCATCAGAGTGGTACTTTTGCTACAATTAATGAACCTACATTTTTAAATCTGATAATGGCAAGATTGCAGAATACCAGATTAATGCACAAAAGCCAATTGTTTCCTTATACAATAACAATGAATAAGCCAAATGTGAAATTAAAAACAATAAATTAATTAAACAACTAATACAATTTTTTTTTAATTTAAGGTTTATTTATTATTGAGAGACAAAGAGCATGAGCATGGGAGGGGCCGAGAGATGGGGAGACACAGAATCTGAAGCAAGCTCCAGGCTCTGAGCTGTCAGCACAGAGCCCAATATGGGGCTCCAACTCACAAACCAAGAGATCATGACGTGAGCCGAAGTCGGACGCTTAACCGACTGAGCCACCCAGGTGCCCCGACAATTAATACAATTTACATTAGCCCTCTCAAAATTGAAATACTTAGGTATATATCTAACAAAATATGTACATGACCCTATGAGAAAAATTGCAGAGCTCTGATGAATAAAGTCAAAGAAGAAATAAACCAATAAATGGAGAGATATTTTATGTTCATGGATAGGAAGCCTCAATATTGTCAAGATGTCAGCTTTTCCCAATTTGATCTATAGATTTGACAGAACGCCAATAGAAACAATCAGCAAGTCATTTGGCATTTTCATATCATCAACAAGTTATTTTGGATATCAAGAAACTGATTCTAAAGTATATGTGGAGAGACAAAAAAAAAAAAAAAAACAGAATAGCCAATACAACAATGAAGCAGAAGAACAAAGTTGGAGGACCTATACTACTTGACTTCAAGATTTACTATAAAGCTACAGTACTCAAGATAGTGTGCTATTGGAGAAAGAAAAGACAAATCAATGGAACAGAATAGAGACCAAAAATAGATTCATATAAACATATTCAACTGATCTTTAGCAAAGGAACAATGGCAGTAAATGCAATAAATGGCAAAGATGGTCTTTTTCAACAAATGTTGTTGCAAGAACTGGACACCTACATGCAAACAATAAAAAAATTAATCTGGACACAGACATTCGCATAAACTAACTCTAAATGGACGGCAGACCAAAATGTAATAAACTCCTAGAAGATAATGCAGGAAAAAAAAACTAGATGACCTTGGCTATGGTGATGACTTTTGAGCTACAACACCAAAGGCATAATCCATGAAAGAAATAATTGAAACTTTAGATTTCATTAAAATTAAACATCTCTGCTTTGTGAAAGACAGTGCCAAGAGAATGAAAAGAAAAGCCACAGACTGGGAGAAAATATTTGCAAAAGTTACGTCTGAATACAGGACTATTATCCAAAATATACAAAGGACTCTTAAAACTCAACAATGAGAAAACAAACAACTCCATTTAAAAATAGGCAAATGCCTCTCCAAAGAAGATATACAGATGGTAAATAAGCGTGTGAAAAGATTCTGCACATCATGTGTCATCAGGAAAATACAAATTAAAATAACAATGAAATACCACTATGCATGTATTAAAATGGCCAAAATCCAGAACATTGATAGCAAATGCTGACGAGGTTGTAGAACAACAAGAGCTCTCCTTCATTGCTGATGGGAATAAAAATGGTACAAGCACTTCAGAAGACAGTTTGGTGGTTTCTTATAAAACTATACTTACTGTTACCACGTGATATAATAATTACGTTCTTGGTATTTCTCCAAAGGAGTTGAAGACTTAGGTCCATAGAAAACCCTGCTCACAGAAGGGTATGGCACCTTTATTCATAATTGCCTAGACTTAGAGGTATCCAAGATGTCCTTTAGTAGGTGAATGGGTAAATAAACAGTGGTGCATGCAGAAAATAAGATATTATGAATATTATTAATCACTAAAAAGAAATGAACTATCAAGTCATGAAAAGACATGGAGCAACCCTAAATGCACTCTCTCACCAAGAGAAAAAAAAACAATCTGAAAAGTCTAAATACTGTATAATTTCAGGGCACCTAAGTGACTCAGTCAGTTAAGCGTCTTACTCTTGATTTTGGCTCAGGTCATGATCTTGTGGATTGTGAGTTCCAGTCCTGCATTGGGCTCTGCATTGGCAGTGTAAAGCTGCTTGGGATTCTCTTTCCCTCTCTCTCTCTGTCCCTTCCCCATTCTCTATCTCTCTCTCAAAAATGAATAAATTAACTTTAAAAAATTAAATACTATATAATTTCAACTATATGCCATTCTGAATAAAGCAAAATTATGGACATGGTAAAAAAGATCAGTGGTTGTCAGGGGCTTGGAAGAGGGAGGGATGGATGAGTGAGTCACAAAGGACAGTGAAATATATGTTACCATAATGATGCATTTATTTAGGACAGTGAAAATACTCTGTATGTTACCATAATGATGCATTTATATCATTATACATTTGTCAAACCAACAGAATGTATAGCACCAAAAGTGAATTATAATGTAAAGTATGAACGTTGAGTGATTTTGATGTGTCAATATAAGATCATCAATTGAAATAAATGTGGGAGGTGCTGGTAATCCAGAAGGCTATACATGTGTGTTTCAGAAGGTATGTGAGAAATCTCTGCACTTTCCCCTAAATTTTGCTGTGAACCTAAAACTACACTTAAAAAAATAATAAATCTTAATAAAGAAAGAAAAAACTCCCCAAACAATAAAGTGATGTTTCGAGTAAAACAATTGTAGGGGCCCCTGGGTGGCTCAGTCGGTTGAGCATCCGACTTCGGCTCGGGTCATGATCTCATGGTTGGTGGATTCAAGCCCTGCGTCGGGATCTGTGCTGACAGCTCAGAGCCCGGAGCCTGCTTCGGATTCTGTGTCTCCCTCTCTCACTCTCTGCCCCTCCCCCACTCATGCTCTGTCTAAAAAATAAATATAAACATTGAAAAAGAAAAAAAAAATTGTCACTTGCTGAAACTCATTGACCATGGCCTAAAATGTTATCAGCATAGGTTAAGATGAAGAATCCCGATTGTCATGTCTCAATGACTGCAAATTAAGCAGCCCTTTAAGAAAAGTGCTCAAAAAGCCTCTTCTGCAGAAATCATACTCATGTTTGACATGTCTCATCTCTCACCCTGGAGGTCATGATTCCATAGGTATCATGGATTATAGTGTCCTCTACACCTTTGAAATTACCTCATGAAAAGTCCAATCTTCATTATACTAATGGTTTCAGAGACTAAAACAAAGTTGATAATGCTTGTCCAAAGAATATTAAATCAGGAAAAACCTGAAACAAAAGCTCTGCAACCATATCACAGGACCAGTCTAAACTGAAACTGAGCCATTACATGGTTGATGAATCTCAGAGTGGGAGAAGACTTATCAACATAAATTTGCCATACGATAATGAGTTGCAGAAGTGTTTGAGAACAAAAAGAACTTTATCCGTTCACGTATACAGGCTGTAAGTATCACGTCTTCTCACATCTATATATCACTATCAAGAGTATTAGGAAAAGTTCAGAAAATCCCAGCAGTCATCAATTCTCATCTGTGTTTAATTACCTGAAAAATCCAGACAAGTTTGAATCATCCAAGCCGGTGGTGTTTTCCATAACCAACTGTTTTTAATAAACATTCATGAACAGAAGCAGTTCTGCTTTCTTAACCCTCAACATTTTGAAATATCTGTAGAGAGAAAAGCAATACTAGAGAGAGCATAGAATATACTCTGTGGAGTGTTGCAAGGTGGTACATTTATTAAGTATTCCTTATGACACTTTAAATACTTTACTCATGAATGCCATATAGAATTACAGTCTTTCTAAGGCTGTGATTTGGATTGCTTTAATTATTGTATATCCACTTCCAACTTGTCCCCATGGTTTTTACCCTTGATTCTTCCCCAGAACATAAGAGCTTATTTTCTATAAATTCAGACTGGTATCATCATATCTAGGGTAAACATACTTATGGCCATTTATGGTTTTGAAATGATTCTTTGTGATAGTTAACTAATCATTTATCACTTCTCCCACATTAAAAAAGTCATCTGATGATGACATAATTGAACAACAGTTGGAAAATCATTCACTGTAAACAGATACTGGCGAGCTCTTTAAAAATCTAGATGACATAAATTATTTGTAATCTATAACTTACATGAAGAATAAAAACACGATGTGAAGGTAATTCCTGTCTAAATTAATCCTAAAGGAGAATTATATGGTAAAACCTCACAAACTCAAATGACAAGAGGAAAGTTGGCTTCAATTAATGAATACCTTACAGGAATGCACCATTAATACATTTAAACAAAAAATAAGTAAGATATTTTTAATTTAAGCGTCTACCTTTCTCATTTAAAGTATCGTAAGAATAAAAGGGCTAGTTTTAGACTTGCCACTTGGATTTTTTAAAAACACATGGATGCTTAGTTTCAACAAATCTTTTGTTCCAGCCACATAATGGCAGATGCTGTCTTCCCCAGCCCCAGGTTTTGGATACTAAAGACAATATCTGTACAAACCACTTACTTTTTTTGCCCTTTGGATTCTTTTAGGCCAGTTAAAGAGATAGTTAAATAAACGAATAACAAGATAATGTTGTATTAGACAAATACACAAAACTGCAAAAGCACAGATTAAAAAAATGTGTAGTATATTACTCTCATTATTTTGTTTTAATCAGCTTTAATATATGGTAAGAAACAATAAAACTGGCAAGGCAAGCCAATATCAGCACTGAGGTACCATTTTCTCCAACGTTTATTTATTTTTGGGACAGAGAGAGACAGAGCATGAACGGGCGAGGGGCAGAGAGAGAGGGAGACACAGAATCGGAAACAGGCTCCAGGCTCTGAGCCATCAGCCCAGACCCCGACGCGGGGCTCGAACCCACGGACCGCGAGATCGTGACCTGGCTGAAGTCGGACGCTTAACCGACTGCGCCACCCAGGCGCCCCAGGTACCATTTTCAAATACTGATCATGAATAACCTTTAAAGGAACTGCCATCCTACAGTCTTTAAAAAGTTCAGGTAATATGACTTTTTGAGATTGGGAAACAAAACAATGCGATGGGGAAATAAATCAAAGACGCAGTTCCCTGAGGGTCTTAACGAAATATGTTTCTACAATTAAGTTGGCCTGTGAACCTAAATATTTTTGATAGTAAGAACATTTTCATTGTACATTTATTACATATGTAACTGACTGCTACATGTTGAGACACTGGCCAGTAAAAATGTTGTGAATAATCGTTTATTTTTTAATAAATATATTTTATGTCAAGTGTGACTTACATGAAAAGTGAGAATATATCACTTTGTTGTTGGATTTTATTCATTCCTAGGAGTCTTAAAATTATATTTCTATTTGGCTTATAAGCACCAAGTGTGAACAATCAGCTTTCTACTTCCTTCACAGGCCGCATGCCATGTTGAGCCATAATCCTCTTCTTGCTCTGGACGTGTGGATTCTGTCCATTTGTACTTTGTGAAGATTTTAATCAAATTACATATTTCATTGTATTTACAGTAAAGCTGTAAAGTTCCATGAGATTCCATTCACAATCACTTGGTGTGAGAGGTCTGCTTTCAAATATGTGTAACTAATGCACCCTAGGACGTATAGGTAGGAGCAAATACAAGTCTGACCTCCCTCCTTACCATTTTATTTGTATGAGTCTGGGAACTAATGCTAAAATTTCAGAATGAGGTAAAATGGCTGCTATTCTACAAAACATCACAAAAGAAATCTATAAAGATTGTGTTAGTCACAAATAACATTTTACTGTGTTGGCTTCTTATGAATTATTTTTAGTTTTTGGATGAAGCATAAAAAATGATCAAAAATCCATCATGAACTTACAATATAAGTAAGTTATATATACAATATAAGCTCTCTAATATAAGAGGACAATCTCTGAGTTTCTGCAGTATCTAATGATGTATAAAATTACGTGTGAAGTAAGGTGCCCCTGTATATATATGCAATTATGGAGGTGAAAGAACGTGAATTAAAGAATGATAATCATTAAATTTTACTGAGTCACAGACGGCCTTCTGAATCTGCCTCTTTCTGACTGCGTGTTATAACTTAATATTGCTCTCCACTGATTCTAACTCTATGTGTCTTTGGGTTTTTCAAGATTCAGAGGAAAATAGCCATATAAACCAAATGCATTTAGCAGCAGCAACATTTCAGGCCAATGAAAGCATGTTGTAGCAAAATAATGATCATCTTAGAATTCAAAGGTCATATCAAGACTTGCTTGAAAGACCATCTCTTCTAATAAGTCTCCTTCATGGTCTCCACTTTCTCCTCAGAACTTCTGTTGTCTATGTTAAATGCAGCATAGCCAGAGACAGACGGTTCTGGGTCCTACCACTACTCTGGTCCCCCAAAATCTTTACTGTAATAGCAGTAATAATCAAACAGGGTATCCTAATTGAGTGTGTGCTCCCTCTGTCTCTCTCTCCTTCTAGTATATTTATAATATTTATATCTGTAAATACCATGCATCTATCTTCACAATACCTTAAAGGGGTATTTAAATGAATACTTTCAAAGATAACCAAAAATAGTAGCCAGAATGAATGAGCCCACATCCTGTACGAGAAAACCACATGCAACGTGCTGAACATACAAAGATTTATAAATGTGGTATAATAGAGGATAGCTGTCTCTAATTTCTCTTCAGTAAGGAACAAGAGGTAAGTATTAACCAGGGTGACTGAGACGATATCCTAGTAGAGCCACCATATTATCTGCATGTCCTGATGTATACTTCCATTTAGCCAATTTTACTTCAAAACCCTTTTAACTGACCACACACTGCTGTTGGTCCCTCTTTACGTACTCTAGGGATGGCTGACACAGTGTTAGGCTCAGTCATTCTGCTAGGCATCTGTATGGTATGTGAGTGCTATGATGGCATTACAGGTGGTGGGGGTTAATGGATGTGGAAGAGGGCTTTGATGGGCTAAGTGCATTTGGTAGAATTTCTCAGTTAGGTGAGAATTTCCAACTGGTCTTCATTTGAGCAATACCATCATGTACCCTGTGATATAATATTCAGCACTCCCTTAGTTGCTGTTTAATCCTTTCATGTCCCGTTACATCACAGTTACATTTGTAGAATATATTTTAAAGCTTTATAAAATCAGACGACCATTGGGATGAAAAGGGTCACGGCTAATATCACAGACTCTAGAATCAACTACATGGTGTGATCTCAAAGGCACCATCTGTGTACATTTGCCACCTGTGTAAACCAAAGAAAATTATTGATTTCTCAGGTTTTTTCATCTTTTGAATTCCATAGTACCTGACTCTTTTAGTGAAGAATAACTGAATATTATATATAAAGCACTTCAAATAATGTCAGGCATGAAGTAAATAAACACTATGAAAAAGTTAGCTTGTTTTTTTTTTAATTATAAATCTCATTAGCAGAACGGGACATCAAGAAAGCTTTTGCTCTGAAATAAACCCACATTTACATGATCAATTAATCTATAACAAATGAGGCAAAAATACACACTGGAGAGAAGACAGTCTTTTCAATAAATGGCGTTGGGAAATTGGACAGCTACATGCAAAAGAATGCAAATGGACCACTAATTATGCCATACACTAAAAATAAACTCAAAAAGGATTAATGACCTAAATGTGAGACCTGAAACCATAAAACCCCTAAAAGAAAACATAGACAGTAATCTCTTGGACCTCAGCCCTAGCAAAATAGTTATGGAAATGTCTCCTTAGGCAAGAGAAACAAATAACAAAAATAAACTATTGGAACCACACCAAAATGAAAAGCTTCTGCATAGCAAAGGAAATCATCAACAAAACAAAAAGGTAACCTACTAAAAGGGAGAAGCTATATGCAAATGACATATCCAATAAGGAGTTAGTATGCAAAATCTATAAAGAATGTATACAACTCAACACACACACACACACACACACACACACACACACACACACACAAGAAGTCTGATTTTAAAAGGTCAGAGAACCTGAATAGACATTTTTCTGAAAAAAATGTATATAGATGGCCAACAGACACAAGATGCTCAACGTCACTAATCATCAAGAAAATGCAAATCAAAACCACAATGAGATATCACCTCACATCAGTTAGAATGGTTAGTATGAAAAAGATAGGAAATAAATAACAAGTGTTGGTGAGGATGTGAAGAAAAGGGAATGAACCCTCATACACTGTTGACATTGTGAAGTCATTGTAGAAACAGTATGGAGGTTCCTCAAAAAATTGAAAATAGAAATATCATAAGATCCAATAATTCCACTAATGGGCTATTTACCCAAAGAAAACGAAAACACTAATTTAAAAAGGTATATGTGCCCCCATTCTTGTTGCAGCATTATTTATAATAGCCAAGATACGGAAGCAACCCAAGTGTCCATAGATAGATGAGTGGATACAGGTGAATCATATAGATATGAAATAGCCATAAAAAAGAATGAAATCTTGCCATTTGTGACAACATGGATGGACCTAGAGGGTATTATGCAAAATGAAAAAAGTCAGACAGAGAAAGAAGAATGCCATATGATTTTACTTATATGTGGAAATCTAAAAGACAAAATAAATGAACAAACAAAAACACTATTAAATACAGAGAATAAACTGGTGGCCTGCAGAGGGGAGGTGGGTGGTGGGATAGACCCAATAGGTGAAAGGAGTTAAGAGGTATAAGCGTCCAATTATAAGATAAATAAGTCATGGAGATGAAAAGTATAGCATAGGAAATACAGACAATAAAATTGTAATGTCATTGTATGGTGACAGATGCTAACTACACTTATCTTGGTGATCACTGACTAATGTATAAAATTATTGAATCACTATGTTATACACCTGAAAATAATATAGCATTATTTGTCAACCATACTTCAACAACAATAATAAAAATAATAATAATTTAATGTTAGTTGATTTAATATTTAAAAAAAGAAAGTTTCTGCTCAACTTCTTTCCTTAGTGGTTGACAAATGTTAAATAATGGAACGTGGACAAAAGCATAGACCAAAAATATCAGATCTTCCAGGTCAAATGCTCCTGCCCCTTCATCAGGTCCTTACTTTTAAAGGTCCATATTGTTCTTAAATTGCCATCTTTGTGTTGAAATTGACTCTCCAGGTCAACACTCTGTTAGATCAATTCATACAACATTCCCTGAATTCTCTAAACAGTCTAGCACAATGCTAAGCATGTAGCAGATTCTTAATAGACAGTTGCATGAAATTGTGACCTTTCGATAAGAGATTGAATAAGGCACCTTTCTCTATGGCTGTCATTCATCATAGCTGAAGTTAATCTTAATACTCATATAGGCAATGCACTCCTGTCGTTAGTGTGTTTATATTATTTTCTTTCCCTTCTGTACCAAATGCTTAATTCAAAAAATACACCAAGTGCAAAGGTATATTTAAAAATTCCTAAACTATTTCTTCTTCTTCACCTGCTTTTCAAAACTACATTTTAAAATGCTTAAGTCCTAGATTATAAGTGGTTAGTGTGAATAGGCCCGCTAACAAAACACTTTATCCAATTTACTGTCCAAAGGCCATTCTATCCTTTATCAGCTGCTCTCATATATTAGCGCCATATCATTAAGTAACTTCTAGGTATCCTATTTGGCTACAATTTAGCTCAATACACAATAAATCTTATTTTTCTTTGTAATCAAAGTTTTGTAGTCAGTAGCATTTATATTCTATCAGTCAACATAATATTATTAGCACACTTAAACTACTTGAATATTAATACCTGAACTTAAAAACATTTAGCTATTGATAAGATTATAAATTAAAAAGTAATTCATCAAACACTTTTTACTGTATATTTTGCCTGCAAAGATTCTTTGCCTTACATTCAAAAACTGTATGTAAAAAGAGTAGTCAAAAAGAAAGCAGTAAAGAAGTCAATTTTTCATTTATTTTTAATTAGTGAAATGAATGAATTTTCTAGAGATTACAGCTGTCAGGTGTCATTATATTGTTTATTGGAAACCAATGTCACAATATGCCACACTTCAATCTTTTTTTCTTCATTATCAATTGCCATTACCCACGGAACATACTTGTACTCCATCTCTTAGACCCCTCTGTGTCCCTTATTATGCTATATCACATTTCTGATGCTCCTTTGTTCTTTCTCAACCACTTTTAATGCCTTTCATCCATCTCTGGTATATTCTCTGTCCCCATTTGTTGTATTCTCTATCAGTGTCATTGGTCATAGCTCATGGAATTATGAACTGCAACTCCTCCTAAACATCCTCTAACTAAAATTCTCCCATTCGTCATTGTTTAGTGTTTGCTAAACATAGCTTAGATGTGGCAGAAGTCAGGGCCCAAGCTGACGTTCCTACCTGATATTGGACAATACTTTGCCAACACTCACCCATGCTTAGAGTAATTTCTTCCTGGGGGGGGGGGGGGGGTGGGCAGTGGGGTTTTAGAATGTTAGCAATGACATCAACCTTTTTTTTTTAACCTTCATTTAAAAGTTGAGATGGGGTGCCTGGGTGGCTCAGTTGGTTAAGCGTCCGACTTCAGCTGAGGTCATGATCTCACGGTCTGTGGGTTCAAGCCCTGCGTGGGGCTCTGTGCTGACAGCTCAGAGCCTGGAGCCTGCTTTGGATTCTGTGTCTCCCTCTCTCTCTGTCCCTCCCCTGCTCATGCCCTGTCTCTCTTTGTCTCAAAAATAAATAAAAACATTAAAAAAAGGTTTTAAATAATAAAAAATAAAAGTTGGAGAAACAAAAACTGATTAACTGACTCACTTAAATTCACTCTGTTAGTCACTGCTAGATTGTGAGCACATGGGGACCTGAAGCTTCCTTTCAATTTTGCCACAGGAACTTAAATAATATAGAATAACATGATGAAATTTGCTTTAAGTAGAACTTCCCAGCTATGGATTATAAACATTTCTTTCATAAATATGCATCGGGATTTGTGAAAATTCTGGTTATAAGTCTACCCCCACAAGAAAAAAATGAGACAGCAATAATAAACAGCCAGAAACACAAACAGGTCAACCTGGCCAAGAACTCACATCTAATTAATACTTTTATGAAAAGAGTACTGCCCAATTTATATATTTTATTGCTACTTGTCCAGGTTGGCTTTCTAGAAAATTCCAAAACCAGATTAGGATTATTAGTGCCGTTTTACAGAATGTTTTAAAATGAAGGTAATTCATACACTAAAAGCCCAGAGCAGGTAAATGGACAATTTGAATGAAACTGTTGAAAGAGGCCTCTCTCAAAATCCACCTGAAAATGTTGAACCCTGAGGCCAGATGAGAGATTTTTTTTTTTTTTTTTTTGCAACAGTGAGAACCATGCAGTTTCTGCTCAGGAATTAGAAACATTGCTTGTGGATGGTCCATAACTAACATCTGTTCCTTCAGGACTTCTCACGCTGTAGCGGCTGGCCCCTCAATCGCTATTAACAAAAATACCATGTACATCCAATGGTTAACAATGTTGAAGACTTGAGGAAATGGAAATTGTCATGAGTAAATAAAAATTATGAACAGCAATCCTATACAATATAGAAAACTTGAACGTAATAAAAAGAAGAAAAAAGGAGACAGAAAAAAGGGCAACAGAAACAGAGACAGGTGTAGAGACAGAGAGAGGGAGAGGGAATTAATCTAGAAGGACATTTGATCAAAGATTCAGTTCTACCATGATTTATCATGAACTCTCAGTAAATACTTAATATATACATTCTCCCTTTTAGAATCGGTAGGACAAATTCCTGACTATCTTGCAGAAATGTTACTAGGACTAACGAAGTTAGAAGGCTTTTTTTCATAGTCCTGAAGTCTTTTATTTATATTTTTATACTTATCATACCATGAATTCATAGGGAATGGGTTCCAGGCTCAGGAACCTCTTCATTAGTTCTCACAAAGTGTGCTTCTCTGGGTGAAGCAGGCTGGCACTTCAGTTAAACTCAAATACCTTTCTCTTTGGCCTCCTTCTTTCTCTGATTATTTTCCTTCACAAGCCACAGGAAGCTATGTAGGCTCTTTGAGTGCTTAATATGCTCAATGTGTAAATTAATTCCCTTGGCAAGAACCTTGCCTTTAACTTGTTTGTTTACAGCAATCCGAACTGCATGCTGGGTAACATGGTAGTCTCTTCGGTTTTGCCATGGTAACATTTGCAGGGCATTCCTTTTTGAACAGTGCCCATTCCCTTGATGTCTACAATATCACCTTTCTTGTAGATTCACAGGTGTGTGTCCAGAACAATTCCATGTTTTCTAAAAGGCCTAAAGAACCTATAGCAGGTGCTTCTCCTCTTTCCCTTTGTATTGGTCATTTTGGTGAATGAATGCAAGACGGTGGCTCGGGTCAAAAGGCAGAAGTAACAAGTCTTTTAATGTGGAATAAATAAGACTTTATGGAAGTATCTGTATTGCCAAAATTCCTAAAAACTGAAAAGACTGGTAAAAACCAAGCAGCGATTTTTGTAGATACATAAACAATAAGGATGAAAGGGATGTAAGCCAGCTGACAATTAAGTTTTCTAGCTCAACAATCGTTCCTTTAAATCTAAAACCCATTACTAGAGTTCAGCAATTTACCTATAGAATGACTTTAATTTTAATACCTGTTTTGATAGGATAAAAATTTAACCAAAAATGCAGATCAACCATTTGGGATAACCTCAATTCACAAGACGTATGTCTACAATTTATTTTGCTAGAAAAGTTCTGAATAGCAGGCGGAAAGAGGGAAGGGCTGAATGCATATAAAGTTGTGATGTGAAAGATGTTTAATCACACCAAACAGCATGAAAAGACAAAATGTTGACAAACCCATGTAACATGAGCTGACATTACTGATGGGAGGGATATTATGGATTCTGGCGGGAGGGTCTTCTACAGAACTGAAAATTACTTTAAACACTAGAACTTCAAAGCCTAATTCATAAACGGTGGCATGTTCTTTAATGACCTCCACTTCGGCCCTGTTCTTAAACAAGATCATACACACAATAACACACGCATAATAAACACACACACACACACACACACACATACGCTCACACACTCATCATCAGATACCTGTGCTTTCTGAGGAGACTAAGTGCAGGTGACCATATGCCATGGAGTCCAATGGGGCTGTCCTACCCGCTTTCTCTTCTCCCCACTATCCGTGTGTATTCTCACTCATCGCACGCCAATCTTGAACCTGCATTGCTGACGCACAAAGTTCTAATCTGCCAGATGCTGCCGCTTCTGCTGCTGTCACTTCTAATCTTTGTGACTCTTTTCATCTCTTCTCCCCACCTTTTTAAGATTTTTAATCTTTTGTATCTCTGATTGTTCCCCTGATCATTTTAAAATTTCTCTTGAATAGAGTTTAAAAACCCCTTTAGAGAAACCCTTCTCTTTTGAAACTTCCCACAATCTATGTACAGAGAAACTAAAAATATATATAGTATATAGATATATCTACTAAAGCATATACCCCATTCTAATTGTTTGTATTTGTATTTTGTATTAGTATTTCTTTTTTTTTTTTAATTTTTTTTTCAACGTTTATTTATTTTTGGGACAGAGAGAGACAGAGCATGAACGGGGGAGGGGCAGAGAGAGAGGGAGACACAGAATCGGAAACAGGCTCCAGGCTCTGAGCCATCAGCCCAGAGCCCGATGCGGGGCTCGAACTCACGGACCGCGAGATCGTGACCTGGCTGAAGTCGGACGCTTAACCGACTGCGCCACCCAGGCGCCCCTTGTATTAGTATTTCAAATTATAATTGTAATATAATAAATTAGATTCATACTAATTATACATATAATATAGTAAATTACATAATTTTATTATAATAACGTACTATTATTTTTTAAGTTTTATTTATTTGAGAGAGAGAGAGAGAACATGAGCAGGGGAGGGGCAGAGAAAGAGAGAGAGAGAGAGAGAGAGAGAGAGAGAGAATCCCAAGCAGGCTCTGCACCAGCAGCACAGAGCCCAATGCGGGGCTCAAAGCTATAAACCGTGAGATCATGACCTGAGCTGAAACCAAGAGTCAGATGTTCAACCGACTGAGCCACCTAGGTGCCCCATTATAATACATTATATATTGTGTATATGTGCATATATAATGTGTATATGTATGTTTGTATATAGACAAACACATACACACACACACACACACACACACACACACACACACACACATGTTTATATGACAGTCCCTCAGTTGTTTGTGAGCTCCTTAAGGAAAGACTGAATTGTACCCATCTTTTTCACATGTGCTATGCAGTCAATAATTTGAAGGATGAATAGATAATGAGCATGGAGCTGTTTCTTCTCTTTTTCATCTCAAACCAAGCACTCACAGTGAGGCAGGTATCACATTCAAAATTTTGTATTGGCATATGTGTTTCATTACTTCTTCCTGCTATAGAGTTTTCCCTTTCCAGTCAAAAAAGCTCTTTCTGTCTCTTTTGTTGTATTACTTCTTAGTTTTTAAATTATTCTGGGAAATCAAAAGCCTAAGAGTGGTTCACAGATAATCTAAGTATTACTCTAGAATAAAAAAAGGATACAAACACATAAAGGTAGACATGTAATGTTTAATATACGTTGGCCATCTTGGTACAGGGCATCATGTGAAGTAATCATGGTAAGAGACTACCAGTAGATGCAAATAATAAGAATTCATGGATTTTAAGACCAGTAACCTGCCCCCATTTTGTAAAGAAAAAAGTCATTAAGAAATCAAAAGTGTGTTCACTGTAAGAGACATTATTTATGATAAATTAAATTGATTTCAGTCATTTAGCATCCTCAAGCTTAGACCTTTTCTTTCTGTTTTTTTTTTATTGACTAAGAGTTGAGACTGATAGCTGGATAGAGCAACTCACCAAGTCAACACTTTGTAAAAAGAATTAATGGTCATGCCGATATAATAATTTTACTAAGTGCTGTATTTCAGCAATGAGAACCCAAGCTCAGGCAATCCGAGGCCAGTCCCTCCAGGTGACAACCACTAAACCAGCCCTGAATGACAAAACAGCCACCCAGTAAAGTCATGGCAAACATCAACCTACAGACTTTTGTCCCAAAGTATTCTATAGTTTTCAAATTTATACCAAACTTTGATGTAGGGACTCTAAAGAGACAGCAATGTCTGTATTTTTATTTGTGAGGAAGGAGGCACAATTACCTGTTCCTTGAGAAGCCACTGTTGATTTTCAGAAACTAAGGATTCTGCAGCCAGGATGCTTTATTTGGTGATTGCAAAGTAATTCATTCCTGATGATATGAAATAGAACAGGCTAATTTAGTATTTTCTTGTAATTCACATCACACGAATACTCGTGATATAATCCTAGATCTGCCTCTTTACCTTTGTCATCCTGTAGCCAGAATAATTCAGGAAAAACGATTGCTCTGTGTATTCTTAAAGTGGTGCTTTCACTTCAGGTAACAGAACCGCTATAACTGTGGTAAATATCAATGTCTATTAAATTTAGCAAAATAAAAAGCTACCACAAGTGCCAGGAAGTATTTGGAATGCCTCTCCTACTCAAAAAGAACACTTTCATAGTTTGAAAAGAAAATATCGTAGTATCACATTTCTGAAAAACAGGAGGGGCTGACTTTCACAAGGAAAGCGTCGTATTCGTTGGTGGTTTATGGGGTGTGTGGGAAAACCAGGAGTTACTGATGGAGGACCCACTCACCTCTTTGATAAATTCCATGCAACTCTAACAGAATGTTTAAATAAGTTATTTTTGAATGAGGGCTGTTATGTCCAATGCAATTCCGTGCCTCAGGCTGTGAGTTTCTATAACTTTGGGTTGAAGGATGTCTAGTTTCTGCTGAAACAAAAGTATGAGATGAATTGTGTCAAGAGGAATTCTCGTTTCTGTGCTGTGCTCTGGCTTACTCATAGAGGTTTCTTTGTGAAATACAGTGCCTGAGGGTGCCGGCAAGGAGCGCATTCTAGTATTTCTCTGGTCAATTCCAAACAAACAAATGAAAATGAAATAAAATGGCAGGAATTCAGTCTTACGAGCACAGAGACGCTTGATCCTTCCTTCTGCAGGCTCTTTTAACTAGTTCCAACTGCACTTAGCGTTATTATTTTTATTATTTATTGACTTAGAAGTAAAGCTTTCCTTGACACTTACCTACCGGCTCGACAAAAATTAAATTCTCCAAAATAACATCCAGCTAGTATGCCCGGGTTTCTAAAACATTTTTAAGTGTGGTTGCTTCTAAATTTCACCTCCTCAGTGAGATCTTCGTTAACATGTAACACTCCTAGTTTCTACTCCCTTGCCTTGCTTTATCTTTCTCTAAAGCATTTATAACAATCTAAGGTACCAGAAATTTCACCAATTTGCTTTATGAATTGCTTGTGTCCCCTTCACCTTAGACCATAAGCTCTATGACAGAAGGACTTTGTGTCTGTTGTGGTCACTGATAAATCTCCAGAGGTTTCAATAGTGACTAGCACGTCTACTGCTAGCTTTGGTTCAAGTTGTAAGAGCTGGGATTCATAGGAAAACAAGAGAGGTAAAAACGCGGCTGGAAATACAATGGAGTGGGGCATCTGTGTGATCTCCATATAATGCATCTTTACTGATTCTGGTGGGTGATTGACCCAAGAGCGTTTTTTCCAAATAGGCAATCTTTATCTTTTCTTATCATTGCTTCTACCTCTTTCCTAAGCCCAGTTTGCTCTCTCCCCAGGCACCCAAGGCTCTTACCTGCCCCATTCCTCCATGTAGCCTCCGAATTTCTATGTCAGAAAGGTGAGTAAAGTCTGCCTTCCTGTAACACTCAGTGCCCCAAAAACCCAGTTGCTGTTTGGTTCCCTCCTCTCCCCACGTCTTACCCCAAACTTCATTCTTTTTGAGCCTAGAGTAGATAACTTTTAGGGAGAGAGACATAAATGTAAACAAATTAATTCTTAACCCTTTAGATTCCCCAGGTTCTGTTTGCCTGCTTATTTTTCTTGTCAAATCAAATTAATCTTAAATTTTTGAAATCTCAGAAGGGTGACAAAGCTGAAGAAATTACTCTAGACAGTTTCAGAGATTCATCTTTGAGGGTGAGCCACAGGATGACAACTCTTCCCAGTTTGCCTGGGGCTCTCCCAGTTTTAGTACTGGCAGTCTCATGTCCTGTAATCTCAGGCAGATTGAGACAGTTGGTCACCACAACAGGACCGCAATACACAGGCAAGGACTCCCTGCCCTAGAACACGTCCCTGGGCTTAGGTTTCTTGAATCATCCCAGCTTGTCTCCTCCTTATTTTTCTGCTCTTCTAATGCTACAGAGCTTCGCATAGCAGCCATCACCACAGTAGGAATGCTGGCGCTGAGGGTGGGGAATAGGGAGTGAGAAATGGAACCGAGTGTCAGTCCAGCTACCGCTCTCTTGGAAGTGGTGAGTTCTGTTTTGACCAGCCGTCTTGGATGCTCACTCAGGACAATTCATTCAAATTGCCAATGCAGGGGCCCCTGGGTGGCTCAGCTGGTGAAGCATCAAACTGTGGCTCAGGTCATGATCTCATAGCTCGTGAGTTCGAGCCCCATGTCGGGCTCTCCACTGACTGTGCAGAGCTTGCCTGGGATTCTCTCTCTGTCTCTCCCTCTCTCTCTGCCCCTCCTTCTCTTGTGCTTTCTCCCTCTCTCTCAAAATAAATGAATAAATAAACTTGAAAAAAATTGCCAACACAACCCAAACTTATAAGACAATGTGCCTCTGAAAGTCAGTGCAGAATTAAATGTCTTACCATCAACAAATGAATTTTATTAAATATGCATTCTAATCTATCGTATATGCCTTCCATGCAAAGAGCGATTTGAAACTAGGTATCTGAAGGCCAGAGCAAAATTGTTTGCTCATTTTTCAGTTTGTATCAGAGATGGTGAATATCCTTAGGTCATCGAGAAGTTGCCATACGTTTTTTTTTAAATTTTTTTTTAACGTTTATTTATTTTTGAGACAGGGAGAGACAGAGAATAAATGGGGGAGGGTCAGAGAGAGAGGGAGACACAGAATCGGAAACAGGCTCCAGGCTCTGAGCTGTCAGCACAGAGCCCGACGCCGGGCTCAAACTCACGGACCACGAGATCATGACCTGAGCCGAAGTCGGACGCTTAACGGACTGAGCCACCCAGGTGCCCCGCCATACGTTTTTAAGAGGGCCACGTCAGCTATACTATCAAACCAGCCAGGGGAGATCCATTTCAATATAGCACTTAGCTCCAGCTGCCTCTGACTCTGTAAGCCTACATTTATGCTTTATCTATATTCTGGAAAGAACACCACTTTAGAACTTAGAAGACCTGGTCAGTCTTAGATTTACCATGCACTGGACATGAGAACTTGGGCAATCATGGAACATTTCTAAGTGATCAATAAACAGGAAGTAACAAGAACTAACCTGCCCACTTCACATGGCTATTGTTGGATCAATAGGATAACGACCTTGGAAGGTTTTCTCACACACATATAAAATACTATTGACTATTTAGCTATATCAGTTCTTCATATCAAATTTAATGATGGAGCATTAATCTATTGACAGAAAAACTGAATTACAGCAACTAAGAAGATGTTGGAGAGACAGGCACCTTTAACTGGTAACAGTGTAAGTAGTTAGCAAAATGTAAACTATGTAATTTAAAATTTACAGCAACCAGGTAGAGTAGCCATCGGTGGTTGAGGTACTGCAAGGTGCCTGTGAAAACCTGTAAAGCAAGAACCAGTTAAATGGTTTGTTCAAGGTCACATAGCAGTATATTTTTTGTTTGATTTTGTTCTTACCTCCTCTTAGTAAAATTTAAGGTATCTCACCTTAAATAGTGGAACAACCAGCACTGAACCTGGGTTTTAAAAAAAGTCAATCCTGGGGCGCCTGGGTGGCGCAGTCGGTTAAGTGTCCGACTTCAGCCAGGTCACGATCTCGCGGTCCGCGAGTTCGAGCCCCGCGTCAGGCTCTGGGCTGATGGCTCAGAGCCTGGAGCCTGTTTCCGATTCTGTGTCTCCCTCTCTTTCTGCCCCTCCCCTGTTCATGCTCTGTCTCTCTCTGTCCCAAAAATAAATAAAAAACGTTGAAAAAAAAATTAAAAAAAAAAAAAAGTCAATCCTGGGCTGCCTGGGTGGCTCAATGGGTTAAAAAGCCTCCAATTCTGGATTTGGGCTCAAATCATGATCCCAAGATTCTTGACATGGATCCCAAGCAGGGCTCTGCACTAACAATGTGCAGCCTGCTTGGAATTCTCTGTCTCCCTCTCTCTCTCTCTGCCCTTTCCCTGCTTGCACACACTCTCACTCTCTCTCTCTCTTTCAAAAAAAAAAAAATAATAATAATAAACTTTAAAAAAAAACTCAGTCCTGTGTTCTTTACCTTGAACCATGATAGAAATACGCCATCCTTAGAATAAGGGGTCAGAGGTCTGCAGGTAGCAGTCTGCTTCTCCTTGGGAAAATCACGCAGTCGGTCTGCAACACTTTCCTCATTGGTAAAATGAGGAGATTGGTGTTGGTTTATGTTTTTCCACCTATTAGGTGAAATTGAACAAATGAGGAAAAAAAAACAATTTAAAGTACTTAGCATATAGTAAGGATAATTATTGTTTCTTGAAATGTGTTTTAGCCGAATGTGTTTACACATACACATGGGTCACAATGTAAAATGTGTTTCTTTTTTAATTTTTTTTTATTTTTTTTTTAACGTTTACTTATTTTTGAGACAGAGAGACAGAGCGTGAACGGGGGAGGGTCAGAGAGAGGGAGACACAGAATCTGAAACAGGCTCCAGGCTCTGAGCTGTCAGCACAGAGCCCAACGTGGGGCTCGAACTCACGAGCTGTGAGATCATGACCGGGGCTGAAGTTGGATGCTTAACCAACTAAGCCACCCAGGTGCCCCTGAAATTTTATTTTTAAATGACATGGATTGTCTTATGGGTCACAAACCGCAAGATCATGACCTGAGCCAAAGTCAGCCGCTTAACCGACTGAGCCACCCAGGTGCCCCTAAAATGTGTTTCTTAATGTGGTTTGTGGTCAAAGGCACTTAAAAAAAAAAAAAAGATGTCTTCTAAGCTTCTTTCCAACACTTGTCCTCCACTGACTCTATTGTTTTCTGTCATTTTATTCAACGTTTGTTTTTTTTTGGGGGGGGGGGGGACAGAGAGAGACAGAGCATGAACGGGGGAGGAGCAGAGAGAGAGGGAGACACAGAATCGGAAACAGGCTCCAGGCTCTGAACCATCAGCCCAGAGCCCGACGCGGGGCTCGAACTCACAGACCACAAGATCGTGACCTGGCTGAAGTCGGACGCTTAACAGACTGCGCCACCCAGGCGCCCCTCTGTCATTTTAAAATAAAAAGGCATCACCTAGACTTCAGTTATTTCCATGTATGGTTTATTAGTTTAAAATATTTCCTAAGATCATGCCACATATAGCTGCTTTCCTTACTCTTCCCAATCTCTACCTCTGCCCCTGTCCCTGCTCATAAATACTTCAAAATCGTATGTTTTAAAGATCGTTGTCTTATGATAAAGGTTCTCTGACCACAATTAGTTGTAGTAATATTTTGTACTTGAAGGTTGATCTAGTCAAATATATAATATTTTAAAAGTTAACAAAATGTGTATGATCCTTATTGTGTGTTAAAAATGGCCAGGTACCTTCTGTTGATGCTTTAAAATGTCTCTTTCAGTGAAATGCTTCCTAGAAGGAGAAATAGACCCTGGAAAATAAAAGTGATCTGAAGAGCTAAATAACCGTCACAAGCTGTGATCAGCAGAACGGGATCTTCTCTCCTCCACACACACATATGTTCAAACCGAGATAAACATGCACATACTTCAATTACAAGCAAAACTTTCTCGAGAGACAAGTGGCAGGGTGCACTGAAGCTGAAAGCAATGTGACAACACAGTGGCACACGATGGTGAGAAACAACTCAACCCTGTAATTAATTTTTATCATTAAAGTCCCATCAATATCACTTAGCCGGATGACTCTGACAGGATGGGAATATTAGCTACAGACAGATTTCCTACTCCAAAGGTTATAGTACTGTTTGCATATGTACTTTGGAATACATTACAAAAAGGTGAAAAACTATGGACGGCATAATGTATGACCTGAGAATAACAGTGAAGCCTAACTGTATGTGCTTTGCCATTGGCTGTGGTGAATGCAAAGTTTTGCACCTTCCCACTCCTAACAAGAAATGCAGAGGCTCAGTTTCCAAAATTGGATTGAGAAAATAATGTGCATTTAAGATCAATTTCTATAAAATCCTAGGACTTACTATTTGCCATCTGTAATGGTTAATACTAATGAAGTATACAAAATTGCCTCCATGGGGCACCTGGATGGCGCAGTCGGTTAAGCGTCCGACTTCAGCCAGGTCACGATCTCGCGGTCCGGGAGTTCGAGCCCCGCGTCGGGCTCTGGGCTGATGGCTCGGAGCCTGGAGCCTGTTTCCGATTCTGTGTCTCCCTCTCTCTCTGCCCCTCCCCCATTCATGCTCTGTCTCTCTCTGTCCCAAAAAATAAATAAACGTTGAAAAAAAAATTCAAAATTGCCTCCAATGGAGGTCATTATTAAAGGAAACCAAGAGAAGAAGAAATGGGGTTAGATGTAACCAGGTGCTTTCAAGAGACAAGTCGATGAAATGGATACAGAATGGACAACCTAGCAAAAAAATTCCCGTGGCAGTCTTACCAGGATGGCTAGAGAGAGCAAAATTGCATGTAGAATAGTGGTTGTCATGAAAGAAGTTATATGAAAAGCTGTAAAAATGTCCCTTAAGGCTCAAAATGAAGTTTGCTTCGTCCTAACCAAAGTCTGGCAAGGAATTTATTTGAAAGACCTCTGAACTCCCCAAAATGAGAAATACTGCAACCGATAATCCTTCTAGTCTATGATACATTATTGCATAAGGTTTATTGTATCTTTAAAATGTAGGCACATCACTTAAAATGACTTCTAATCTTCAGTCTAGGTACCTGCTTCACTCTATTTATTTCTTTGAATCTAAGTAGACTCCAAGTAATGATAACAGGATAATTGAACACTATTTTGTGAGATATGACAGGCTCTAGAATTAAAATTACCTATATTTTGAACTTAATATATGAAATACCTCAAACTTTAAAAATTCTTTCTTCAAACTAAATCAATGACAAACAAAACCAACAAAATGACTCCTTTTTGGATATTACTGACTTTTAAATTAAATACACAATTTGAAAATTTATAATATAAACATGCTTTGAGCGTATGTGTGCAAAGCATGGTGACATTTTTTTCAGCATGCAAAGAAGGGAAAGATGTTTAAATTTTTAATGTTTATTTATTCTCGATAGAGAGAGAGACACACACAGGATCCGAAGCAGGCTCCAGGTTCTGAGCTGTCAGCACAGAGCCCGACGCGGGGCTCGAAGTCACAGACCACGAGATCATGACCTGAGCCGAAGTTGGATGCTCAACCGACTAAGCCACCCAGGTGCCCCAGAAGGGAAAGATGTTTAAAAGTTGATGAGTTATTTGTGGAGAAGAGATTCATACTTCTTAACTTGGCTTCAGGGGCATCCCATTCATTAGACTGTCTCTCAGTTTTTAAAGGAGTTTTTGAATGATCTCATTGTGAGATCATTTGAGCGTAAGCTGACGGAATTCAAATACCGTGCTCGCTGTAGGCAAGCAAAGTTCAAAGCTCAGATTTTTCAGTATATACACCAGATGTACCAGATGTGGTAATATTGTTTATTTGTTCATTTATTAAACAAATACTTTTGAATGTCTAAAATACACCAGCTACTGTACCGGTCACTATGGTAAGCACTAGAAATGTAACAATGAATCTGACATCTATAATCCCTGGGGGGGAGAGAAAAACAAACAAACAAACAAGTGATTAGAAAAGCTGAGTGCAATGAAAGAAATAAAGTTACGGAAAATAAATTAACAAGAGAGAACCAGATTTAGATGTCAAAGTGGAGGCCATTTCACGAGCAGGTGGTACTCACGCTGACATACAAAGGATGAGGCAGCTAAGGGAGCCCTGGGAATAAATCTTTCTCAAAGCAGAAAAACAGCTTGTCCCTGTCCTGAGACAGGAGAGAGTTTGCAGTGTTTTTAATGATTGGAAAAAGAGCCAAGATTATGGAAGCAGAGATGAAGTTCCACAAAGGGTGAGCAGAGGAAAGAAGGGTATGAGGGGACAGAGATGTCATTCAAGGCCAATACATACAGTATTTCCCGATAAGTCATACTAATGAGTCAGTATTGTATTCTAAATGGAGTAGAAACCACTAAAGAAGTTCAAGAAGAAACACTGTGGCTAATGGATCTTCAGTATATAATTGTTTATTCACTTAAGAAGTAATTGTTTCATGGGGTGCCTGGGTGGCGCAGTCGGTTAAGCGTCCGACTTCAGCCAGGTCACGATCTCGTGGTCCGGGAGTTCGAGCCCCGCGTCAGGCTCTGGGCTGATGGCTCGGAGCCTGGAGCCTGTTTCCGATCCTGTGTCTCCCTCTCTCTCTGCCCCTCCCCCGTTCATGCTCTGTCTCTCTCTGTCCCAAAAATAAATAAACGTTAAAAAAAAAAAAGTTTAAAAAAATAAAAAAGAAAGAATTGTTTCAAACTAGTATCAGTAACTAACGGGCACACAATTGAGAAAAGCAGATGAAAAACTACAGTACAAATACGGAGAGTTATACGAAAAAAAACTTAAATAGCATTACACTTGGCATAGAAAATGTGTGTAATACTAACGAAATGGAGGGATTATAATATAAGATTAGGCCTGCTTTCTACCATCTCACTTTTATCTCCCTCTAGGTGATAGAATGTATTAAAAATGTGTCAACACATTTAATGCAGCAGATATAGTGACTATTGTATGACCATAGTCATCACCACTGCAGAGATTTCTATAATATATGAGTCTGACTCTCCACTGGTATCTGCAGGGGATCATATGTTATGTAATAACAAATAACAACAAGCTCCTGAGTTTTTTTTCTCTGGCTGAGGAAACTGAAGCTCAGAGCGGTAAAACCCACTTCCTCTTGTTCAAGTTCACCCTGAAGTCGGTGGACAAAGCGAAAATAAAGTAAATACCTCCCAAGATTATGACTTAAGAAATGTTTTTAGGACAATAGGAAATTTCTAGGTCGGCTCATTTGGTTTATGTCTAGCTTTTGTTTGTTTGTATGTGTGTTTCAGGTTTTATTTTCTCAAATGACTTTTGTATACACATGTATGTGTGGTGTGATATATTAAGGGTGGGGGGAGGTTTGCCATATATTCACATTTTTCTTTTAACTCTCTTACCCAAGCAGCTAAGTATCACCAAAATGTGGTGAGCCTTCACCACGTGTCAAAAAATAGTGATGCCATCCATTAGGTTCCCATGCCAAATACATGTGAGTTATTTTGACAGCTCTCTCTTATTTACACAGAAGATTTAATCAAGTCCCAGGTCCTGTCAATTTTACCTCCTAAATATATTTCCAGTACAATCCCTTTTCTTTTTTTTTTTTATTTTTTAACATTTTATTTATTTTTGAGACAGGGAGAGACAGAGCATGAATGGGGGTGGGTCAGAGAGAGAGGGAGACACAGAATCTGAAACAGGCTCCAGGCTCTGAGCTGTCAGCACAGAGCCCGACGCGGGCTCAAACTCACGACCATGAGATCATGACCTGAGCCGAAGTCGGACGCTTAACCGACTGAGCCACCCAGGCGCCCTTCCCTTTTCAATGCTATCATTGCCACTATTTCAGATCACCCTCCATCTTTTGGCCTCCAGTGCGGTACTAGCTTCCCACGTTCTTTTTATAAAATCCTTTCCGATCACTCTTAGCAAGGCAGCCAAATTAATCCTTAAATGTCTCTCTACTTAAATGCTTCCATAGCTACTCTGCTTTAAGAAAAGATCCCTTCAGAACCTAAAAAAGAACCACTCTACAACAGTGCAGTAATTGCCCTGTTAGGTATTTACCCAAAGGATACAAAAATACAGAGTCCGAGGGGGTACATGCACCCCAATGTTGATAGCAGCATTATCAACAATAGCCAAAATATAGAGAGAGCCTTGTTGTGATGAGCACTGGATGTTGAACGTAAGTGATGAATCACTGACTTCTACTCCTGAAATCAACACTGCACTGTATGTTAAGTAGCTAAAACTTAAATTGAAAAAAGAATGAAAGAAAAAAGGAAAAGAACCAAAGTCCTTAACATGTCCTGTAAGACACTGCATAATCTGCATAATCTGTTTCCTTTTCCACAACTTTTTTTTCCTTTCTGTGTTACAGTCCATCTGCTTTTATTTTGCTTTTTGTTTTACTTTTTTTCATTTTCTCCATGCTTTAGCATGGAGATCCAGACTTAAGGTCTTCACCATTGCAATTCTCTTTCTCTGGAATTTTTGACAACTTTATCCTATATTAGTGGCATTCTTTTCATCCTCAAAGAGTCATCTTATATATCATATCATATATATAATAATATATATAATATATAATATATAATGTATATATAATATATAATAATATATATTATATTATATATATATATATATAATTTATTAGAAAGTATCCCAAGACTGAGCCTTCTGAGTGGGCAAGTTGTCAACTACATTTCCCGATTCTAGCACTGATTGCAATGGTAATTTTTTATTAAAATTAAATGTTGATGTATGTATTTGTTTATGATCATGTATTATTGTCTCCTCTTCCAGTGACTAAGCCCCAGGAGTGGGAGCACCCTGACAGGTTTCCAACTCCATTTCTAATACAGATCACAGAGGCAAGCTTGTATTTGCACTCAGTAACTACCTGTTGAATAAATGCACCGAAGTTATTATCCTCATTTTAAGAAGATTCTCAGACATAGAAAAACTCACCTTAAACACGAAGAGTCATTTTAGGTTGGCGAAAATTGATTATAACCCAAATAAAGGCGTTACTGAAGCTAAAGAAATCACAAGTCAGGAACAGGGCATACCTCTGTTCTGAGGGCTGAGACACAAAGTTAAAGCATCTAAAGTGTCCTCTAAGAGGAAAGGGAACCTCAATCACTAGAAGTGACCTCCTGTGCAGTATCTTTGTGTCTCTGCATTGATCCTAGCACCACAAGATGCTTCATTCATCTAATCTGCTCCATTTGCTGATAGAGCAAGCTTCCAGAAGTGACTTAATCCCCCTTCTAGGTCTATCTCTGAGGAGAATGGACTGGTCAGCAATTAGGATTCTTCCCACAGCAGGTATTTTCTCATTAGTACTGAACAATTTTTTTAAATAAAAATTTCCCGATTGGGCTAATGTGGATTAATCTCTGAGAGAATAGACTCTTTTGAGTTTAAAACTAATACAGTTGACCCCTGAACTATGTGGGGGTTGGGGCCCTAGCCTCCTGTGCAGTCAGAAATCTGCACTTGACTTTTGACTTCCCCAAAACTTAACTCCTAATAGCCTACTGTTGATTGGAAGCTTACTGATAAATAAAGTCGATTAACACATATTTTGTATGTTATGTGTATTATAGTCTATATTCTTATAATAAAATTAAGCAGAGAAAAGAAAAAATTATCAAGAAAATCATGAGGAAGAGAAAATACATTTTTTAAGTAGTGTACTGTAAAATCCGTGTGTGAGAGTACCATGCTGTTCAAACCTCTGCTGTTCAGGGATAAACTGTATTTATGTTCCTAGTCTGCCAAGGTTGATGACCAAAAAACGGACCATGGTAAATGTTCAAGGTAATGACTATCTGACCATCACTCACTAAGAGAACTGGAAGTCAGCTTCCAAAGCTCCCTAGATAGTGATATTCTGTCTTCTTGTCTATCTTTTTTTTTTTCATTCCAAGAAAAATCGAAACATTTTTTCAATTGGAAAAATTGGAAATTGAAAAATCCTTTCCTTTAACAATGATGTGTTCAAGGTGGAGAGTAAATACACAATGACAAAGTATTTAATAAAAGCAAATCAAAACATAGAGGATATAGCAAGGGCTGTACACAGAGAAAACCCATTATTAAAATCAGAGAAAATAAACAATGTTTCAATGAAGCTTGAAAACAAAATAAGGAAGGAAGAAAACAACCATAAAATAGACAATCAGTATGAATGAGAAAGCCAAGACATACTTTTTGAACATTTTTTTTACTTAAAAATTTTTTTTAATGTTCATTTATGTTTGAGAGAGAGACACACACAGAGAGACAGAGTGTGAGCAGGGGAGGGGCAGAGAGAGGGGGAGACACAGAATCTGAAACAGGCTCCAGGCTCTGAGCTGTCAGCACAGAGTCCAACGTGGGGCTCGAACTCACGAGCTGTGAGATCATGCCCGGGGCTGAAGTTGGATGCTTAACCAACTAAGCCACCCAGGTGCCCCTGAAATTTTATTTTTAAATGACATGGATTGTCTTATGGGTCAAATTGTGTCTGCCCCCACCCCCCCAGAATGTGGCCTTATTTGGAAATATGGTCATTGAAGATGACCCTTAATTAAGCTAAGATGAAGTCATGCTGGAATAGAATAGGTTTCTAATCCAACATAGGTGGTGTCCTGATAAAAAGGTATCACTTAGAGACATACGTACAGTGAACAAAAGATGAACATTTATAAGCCAAGAAGAGGCCTATAACACATCCTGCCCTCACAATCCTTGGAAACCAATCCTGTCAAAACCTTGACTTCAGACTTTCAGCCTCCAGAATTTCGAGACAATAAATTTCTGTTATTTAGGCCATCTAGTTTGTGCTACTTTGCTATGGCAACCCTAGAAAACCAATCTGAATTGAATCCAAAAAAAAAAAAAAAAAGGAAAAACACAAATAAGCAAAATTAGGTTAAGAAAAAGAGAAAAAGCAATCATAGGAGAACACTATAATTCTTCTACTAAATTTGATGATTAAATATGGGCCATAGTCCATAAAAAACTTAAGATACCTAAATTTCTTTAGCAGTCGAAAATTAAAAGACTATTACAATAAATCTAAAAAGCCAAAACAAAACACAAAAACAACCCCTACATAAGAAAATCATGAGCCGTATTTGTGTTACATATAAGTTACATTAAACTCTCAAGAAACAGGTAATTCCATTTAAAAAAAAAATAACTGGCCCAATGTGTTATTAGGTTCATTGTACAACATTGATATGAAATCTAACCTAGTTGTCTGTTTATTGATTAAGCTCACTTATGAATGCACATGTAAAACTCAGTCTTCACAAAAATATGCAGGATTTATGTTGGAAAAACTACCTATGATTGTTTTTGGAAGGACACAGGAGAATATCTAAATAATTGAATATTCCTGGATGGGAGCAAGATGTCAACACTCCCTTAATTAATCTATAGGTGTAAAGAAACCTAATCACTTTTAAATATCATTTTTTAAAATTCCTTAGTTATTCTAGGGGTCCCTGAGTGGCTCAGTCGGTTAAGCATCCAAATCTTGGTTTTGGTTCAGCTCAGGACCTCACAGTTTGGGAATTCAAGCTCCAAATCAGGCTTTACACTGACAGCACACAGCCTGCTTGGGATTCTCTCTCATTCTCTCTTTCTGCCCTTTCTCCACCCTCTCAAAATCAATAAATAAACTTTAAAAAGTAAATAAAATTCCTTAGTTATTCTAAAGTATATCTGAAAGAACTAATGTAAGATATTCATAAAACTTTTTTTTTAATGTTTTTGGCTTACTGTTGCCAAGCCAATCTTTTTCATATGCCCAATTTGTGTTTAACCCTCACAATTCCGTGAGGTGGGAGTTTTTTTCCCCTCATTTCACAGTAGAGAATACTTCATCTTAAAGGGGTTGCATAAATTGCCCAAGATCACCTATTTGCTAAATGACAGAATAGAAGTTTGGACACAAGTCTGTTTGTCCTCAAATCCCAGCTTAGTAAGCACTTCCTGTCTGTACTCCCCATGCGTTCACTGCAGAAGTGGAAACATTGTTCTTCTTACACCAAAATAAACACATAACTGACAAGAAAGCTAGGAAAGGATATAGAAGTAGGTTAGGGGCAACCTTCCGTCGGGGTAGTTACATCTGATTTTATTCACTTATTTTTCTTTTCTTCTTCTTATTTTTAACCTCACTGCTGTCACAGGGTGTTCTTTTTCTGTTCTGCAAATAGGCCAATCTGGTTCCACCCCTGGGCCTTTGCACTCATTCTTTTCTCTGCCTGAAACTTGCTTACCCAAACTTTCCAAAGCTGATGCTTGTTCATTTAGGTCTTAATTTAAATGTCATCTCTTCAGAAAGAACTTTTTAACCACCCATCTAAAATGAGAACTAAAAAGTCAAAGATGAAACATAAAATCTCTTTTCTCACTACCTCCTCCTAGTTGCTTTTTATTCCATTAAGGGTGTTTTCCCTCTGTTCATAACACCAATTACTCTCTGAAATTACCTTGAATCATGGGACACCGTTCCTCTCCCCACTCCACTCATTCGCCATGACACCTTCAGTTCGCCTAGGAGTGCGTGACACATAGTAGGTGCTCACAAATCTTTACCAAATGGATGAATACTTAAAAGAATAAGTGAATAAATACCTATTAATAATGTGACCTTTTAGCATGGAAACTGGAGGCAGGAATGAGAAGGAAGATTGGATTTTTACTTCTTAATTAAAGTTTTTGCTACCATTTAAGCTTTTAACAAGATAATAGGAATGCTTTACTCTCTCCTAATAATTTTTTTAAAAAATGCAGTTTCCTTTAACTAAAAGTTCCTTGCTCACTCCGCACACTAAAATAAATTCTAGAAGTTTAAAGTAAGTTTAGAAAGAAATACAGCAAAAAGGTAAAGGAAAAGAAAGAAATGGAAAAAACTTAGACAAGAATAGGCTAGGAGAGTATTTATCTGATTGCTGAATTAGGAAACATTTCCTAAATACTAAAAATAAATAAGCATCCCAAGAATAATACCGATAGATAAAAGCACATGAATATATAAAAAGCTCAATAAACAAAACACATTTAAAAGCTTACAAAAAGAGCGAGAAAATATTTGCAACTAATGCAACAGATAAATAGTTAACATTCTTGATGTGTAAAGAGAAACAACACAATATGAAAAAAAAATGGGAAGGAACATAAATAGAAAATTCACAGAAGAAGAAATATGAAATGGCTTATACATTTGTTTTAAATTTAAGCTAAATAGTAATCAAATTAACGTAATTTAAAACAAGAAGTCACCATTTTTTACTTACAGAATTTGCAGTGAATAAGCAAACAAAGGGCCAAGCTGAATGGTCTCAAGAGTGTGTTAAATTGAGCGTTCTTTTCCACTGTTGCTTGAAATGGAAATTGGTCCATCTTTCCTGGAAAACAGTTTAACAATACGTATCAAATCTGGAAAATATTTTTACCTTTTTTCTGAGCATTTCTACTTCTAGGAAGGTATCTGAATAAACTAGTAATGAATGTATAAAAGCTGTGAGCCTGTTGATATTCATTTCAGTATTATCTTCACAACAAAAATTGAAAACAAGACAATAGAGGTGTCATACAGCATAAAAATCAGGGGTAAATGGTTATGTTCATGCTACACAATAATATGTGGCTAATAAAAACATTTTAGAAGAATTCTTAATGATATTTAAAGATGTCAGTGGTATATAATACAAAGTGAAAAACAGCAGGATAAATAACTACATTCAGAATATCAAGAAAAAAAGGAATATATCCTAAAGAAAATACACCAAAATGTTAGCAGTTTTTATAGAGAGGACTATCTATCTTCTATAAACTTGTTATGTATTATTTATTCTCTATACTTTCTGTATTCCCCAGTTTGTTTAATTACTTTTAATGCTAACAAAATCCTTATTCTATATGACATGAATGTTTTTATTAATAAAACAATTATAAAGATGAGTTTCCTTTCTACGGGCTTTAAATAAAATACATGCGTGTTTTCTCTTTAAAAGTATTTAACGAAATGTTTTAAAGTTGCCATGTTTTTTTGACAATCACAAAAAAATGAGGTGTATAATATTTTACCTTAGGTACAAACAATTTATTAGATTTCAAACTCCAGGTGTTCATTATTATAAATATTCCTGTTTCTTATTTGACTTCTTTAGGCAAATTAATAGAAAAACTCAATTAAATATTTTCAAAACAGTTTGAAAAAAGTTCCTACAATATTTTTCAGCATTACTATGGAGACGTTCTATATTCAAAAACTTTTTCCAGCTTTGTGTATAAAAGGATTACACTGCATGAAGACCAGAAAATAAATGCATGCAAGAAAAGAAAAATCTGCCTTCATCCAGTACGCAACCTGAGAAGAATACAAAAAGGAAATGATGACTCCCAAGAATGAAAATAAATTGGATTTCTGAAAGTCTTTAGTCTTAATAATCTACAATGTTATTAGTATCAGGGAAAATTAAAACACACAAACTTTATTTTCTCTGCAACCTTATTTTAATTGGTTTTCTTTATTTTGAGGTAATGGACATTGAAATCACATTTTCAGGATTTTACAAAGCCTGGAAGTTTAACCTAAAGCAGAATTTTACTCAGTGAACTACTTGCATCATTTAAATTTATTTGATTTCTGTAAGAATCGGTTTTAATTTATTTATAAGGTAGATGCTATAAAATAAAACTTAAAACTTAACTCCAGAAGGTATATATTATGTTTTTCCTACTGTTTTTGAGCTCTCTGGATGAGATACTTCTAATAAAAATATGTATCTTTGCCTGTAATGTTCTGAATAATAATAATAATAATCAAATAATGCCTTTTCTCCAATATGAAAATAACAACAGGACTACACAATTTTATTTTTAAAACATTTTTGATGTCTGTAGATTGACGTTGCGTATACACACACAAATTACACAACGTACACACAGTATAGAATATTATTCAACCGTGAGAAAAAAGGAAACCCTCCATTTGTGACAGTATGGATGAACTTTGAGGGCATCACGCTACTTGAGACAAGTCAGAGAAAGACAAATGCTGTGTGATATCACTCATGCAATCTAAAAACACCAAACCTGTAGAAATAGAGAATAGACTGGTGCTGACCAGAATTGGAGACAGATTGATCAAAGGGTACAAAGTCGCAGTTGGAAGGTAAATAAATTCTGTGGATCTAATGCACAGCATTGTGATTATAGTCAACAGTACTGAGTTATATACTTGAAAACTGCAAGGAGAATAGATCTTTGGTGCTCTCACCATTAAAAAAGCTCATTGTGTGATGTGATGGAGGCGATAGCTAACCTTACCTGTTTTGAAGTGTATTAAAACAATACCTCGTATACTTAAGCTTATACATGTTATAGGTCAATGACGTCTCAATAAAGCTGGGAGAATGTACAGTATAATGATTCACTAGACGGAGAAGGAAGGAACAGGATGGAAGGTAAAAACAAAATTATTTATTTTCTTGGAAATAAATATTTTTAAAAATAATGAAAAATTTAGAATCTGAAAAAGGACTGAGATATGCTCGCTAAAGTCATAACGTTCAAAAGTAGGAAGAGTTCACAGAGCCCAATGTTGTGCTAAAACAGGAACTTAGGCTGAAATGGTCTCAATAATGTTACCCCATCCTCAGTGAGGCAATAGGAAGGTATGGACATATAGGCGGTATGTAATGGCTCTCAGGTCACAGAGTGCATTTCACAAATTAGTCCGGATTTTGCGTTTATTTAAAATTTCAATATGTCGCTCATCACTGATTTTTGTGTTTCAAAAAACATTTCATTAAAATATTTGCCTGGGTTGGGGCGCCTGGGTGGCCCAGTCGGTTAAGCGGCCCACTTCGGCTCAGGTCATGATCTTGCGGTCCGTGGGTTCGAGTCCCGCGTCGGCTCTGTGCTGATGGCTCAGAGCCTGGAGCCTGTTTCAGATTCTGTGTCTCCCTCTCTCTCTCTGACCCTCCCCCGTTCATGCTCTCTCTCTGTCTCAAAAATAAATAAACGTAAAATATATATATATTTGCCTGGGTTACTCACTTTTGGGCACCTAATTAAACTGTGCACTGGAGGCAAATGCCTTGCTTGCCTTGCTTCACCCCAGCTTTCAGTTATAACTTCTAGTATATTCTGTTTTATGACACATGAATCCCTAACATGTTGTTGTCATTGTTTCTTTTCACAGAGAGAAAGCAATGATGCTTATAGAAACAACGATTGCAAACCATGTATGTAACTCACATAAGTTCAGATCATCTGCAGACCAGGCAAGCAGTGTAACTTACCAGGCGGTGGTGGTTGGCAGAGTTCTGCCAAATTTGAGAGTGGAGCGGCACAGTGCTGATAGCAGCCTTTTTGTGCCTTTTTACCCCTTGTTTATTACAAGCCTCCTCTTCTCATTCTTTGGAGGAGAGGGTCAGGGAGTAGCTAACCTCTTAATATGAAGTTATGTTATATCTCAGAACTGAGAAGAAACACAGAGATAACAAGTCGAAGTGGCCTAAGCTTCAGAAGCTGGATGCTTAAAATACTGCTGATTACCGAATCGTTCTACTGTATAATTCTTAGATTCTTACACTTCAAAGTGATGAAGAAGATTACCCTACTCTGTGGTTCACATATACTGGCCAGTTCATGACAATTTTACAGGCCCGCTGGAAAATGAAAGAAATCAGGATAAATCTATGAACAGATAAAGAAGACGTGGAATATTACTCACAAAAAAGAATGAAATCTTGCCTTTTGCAACAATGTGGATGAAGCTAGAGTGTATTATGAGAAGCGAAATAAGGCAGTCAGAGAAAGACAAGTAACCATATGATTTCACTCATGTGGAATTTAAGAAACAAAACAAATGGCCATAGGGAACAAAAAGAGAGAGAAAAACCAAGAAACAGACTCTTAACTACAGAACAAACTGGTGGCTACCAGTAGGGGGAATGGGTTAAATAGGTGATGGAGATTAAGGAGTGCACTTGCGACGAGCACTGGATGTTGTACAGAAGTATGGAATCACCATATTGTACACCTGAAACTGATATTACACTATATGTTAACTAACTGGAATTTTAATAAAGCCTTAAAAAAAGAAAGAAGTTATAAAAAATTAAAGAAATCAGGACAAATTTAAATGAATAAATATAGAGACAAATATATACACATGCATTCATGTATGCACATGTATGCATATAAAACGAGTAATATTTCCTATAAAAGTCTCTTCTTAAATAGGAAATTATACCCTTCCTACATTATGCCGCTAGCAGATTTCTTTTATAAAATTATAGTACGAGTAGATGATTTTATTGTGTTTCTAAATGTTTATTTTTGAGAGAGAGAGAGTGCATGTGCACAAGCACAAGCAGGGGAGAGGCAGAGAGAGGGGGACGGAGGATCTGAAGCAGGCTCTGCACTTATAGCAGAGAGCCCAGTGTGGGGCTCAAACTCATGAACCATGAGATCATGACCTGCGACAAAGCTGGATGCTTAACCAACCGATCCACCCAGGCACTCCCGATTTTATTTTAATATATTTATTTGGGGGGTACCTGGGTGGCTCAATCAATTAAGCGTCCAACTCTTTTTTTAATGTTTTACTTATTTTTTTAAATTTTTTTAACGTTTATTTTTGAGACAGAGAGAGACAGAGCATGAACGGGGGAGGGTCAGAGAGAGGGAGACACAGAATCGGAAACAGGCTCCAGGCTCTGAGCTGTCAGCACAGAGCCCGACACAGGGCTCAAACTCACGGACGGCGAGATCATGATCTGAGCCGAAGTCGGATGCTTAACCGACTGAGCCACCCAGGGGCCCCTGTTTTACTTATTTTTGAGAGAGCACAAGTGGGGGAGTGACAGAGAGAGATGGGGACAGAGGATCTGAAGCATCTCTGCACTGAGAGCAGCCAGCCCGATGTGGGGCTTGAGCTCACAAACCACAAGATCATGACCTGAGCCAAAGTCACATTCAACCCACTGAGACACCCAGGGGCCCCAAGCATCCAACTCTTGATTTTGGCTCAGGTCATGATCTCACAGTTCATGAACTTCAGCCTGCATGGGGCTCTGCACCGACAGCATGGAGCCTCCTTGGGATCCTCTCTCTCTCTTCCCCTTCTCCACTCACACACACTCTCTCTCTCTCTCTCTCTCTCTCTCTCAAAAATAAATAAATAAATAAGTAAATAAATAAATAAATATTTTTAAATTAATCAATGAACTAATTAATTAATATAATAATATATTTATTAGGAAAAATAAACACTTGCTCACCTTATATTGGTTACCCTATTTTTTAATGTTATTGACACTTGAAAGCAAAAATGATGAATTTTATCCTCTCATCAAATACAGTAAAACCTTGGTTTGCAAGCACAATTCGTTCTGGAAAAATGCTTGTATTCCAAAGCACTTGTATATCAAAGCGAATTTCCCCATAAGAAATAATGGAAACTCAGATGATTCGTTCCACAACCCCAAAATATTCATATAAAAATGATTACAGTACTGTAATACAATACACAATAGTAAAGAAAATACAAGCTATAAAGAAAAGTAAACAAATTAACCTGCACTTACCTTTGAAAACCTCATGTGGCTGGCGTGAGGGAGATGAGAGAGGAGGGTTTTATGTAGGACGACTTTCACTAACAGAATCACGGCTGTCTATCGGCTGAATGGAATCTTTTTCTTTTCGTGCAACTTTAACAAGGAACCTATCCAATGACACTCGTTTTTGCCTCCTTTTGAGGATTTCAGGGAAACGTGACACTGCACTGTCTTTAAACAGATTCAGCACTCTCACTGCTATAGCCTTATTTGGATGGTGCTTTTCTACAAAATTTTACACTCTTTCCCACGTTTTCCCTAATTTCATGTGAAGTGAGGGATTCCTTCACCTTTTTCTCTTCCTCCTCTGCGGATGAGATCCAGAAGTAGACTTTTCATAAAATCTTGCAACTTCAGCCACTCATAAAGCTCTTCAAACTTCTCAGTGATTTCCTTCTTAACTTCCACCGTAATCATCTCCTTCTAACCACCTGTCTTTTCAACCTTTTCTGCCTGGGGGGCCGTTGTATACCCTTGCACGGATGTTGACTGCAGTACAGCGTTAATAAACTCTTGTCATATACTGGGTTTAATGTACCTGGCAATAAGGCAGCAGAGGAAAGGGTCTATATCTGCAGGTAGCCTGACCTAGAATGAAGCACAACATCCCTAGTCTTACTCTTGTATGGAAAATCCCAAGTCTTACTCTTGTATGTCCCTAGGTGCTTGGAAGTGACAAAAAATACACTACTGCCAGTTGTGGGCCCTTTCCAACATTCTAAAAAAATCACTGATTTCTGCCAAACACCCTGACCTGAGACCAACCATCCAAGCCTGGGAGACAATTACCCACAATCCTTCAGAGAGAGCGAGGGGGAGAGAGAGAGAGAAGAACCACTGGCTCCGTTGTGATCATGTGACATTCAGTGTCATGTACTACTCGTGTGGCAAGACATCATTCATTTATCAAGTCAAAATTTATTAGAAATGTTTGTTCGTCTTGTGGAACACTCACAGAATTAAGTTACTCACAGTCCAACGTTTTACTATATAGGGATATCCTCTACAACAACTCAAACAACTGGTTACTCTTCCTCAGTAAATTCATAATAAAAACAGGAACACTTGCTGCATTCTTATTAGGTTACAGTCACCGAGCTAAGATACATTCCATGTATGACTTTGTTTACTTCTCACCACGGCCCCCAGTGTGGACATTTTACAGATGAAAATGCAGAGCCTAAGAGCCAGACTCTTGCTCTAATTCACATAACTTATGCTGTGGCAGAAGCACAACATTTAAACTCTCAGATAGTTGCCTCTACATGCAGAACATTCCATTGCTTCCGTGGTTGTTCAGTTCTTTTTTTTTTTTTTTAATTTGTTTGTTTTTGAGAGAGAGAGAGCATGAGCAGGGGAGGAGCAGAGAGGGGAACAGAAGATCCAATTCAGGCTCTGTGCTGACAGCAGGGAGCCCAATGCGGGGCCCAAACTCACAAACCAGGAGATCATGACCTGAGCTGAAGTTGGACACTTAACCAACTGAGCCACCCAGGCACCCACGGTTGTTCAATTCTAATCATTATAAAATGACTTTGAAATGAGTCCTCCTCTCTTCCCACAGACCACCCTAACATTACTCTGAAACAACAAAGTGAAAAACGCTCACCCATTCCTATCTTTCAAACATTTGAAGATCATGCTAGACGACCTACATCTCCTTACCATCCCTTCTCTGGGGTGATATGTCTCTGTTTCCTCAATGATTTGCCATGGGGCGTGGCTTCCAGTTCTCCCATTTGGCTTTGTTACCATCACCATACAGTGTGACCCAAGGCACCAGATGTGACCTGTCCAGGGCAGAGGGCTGTGGGTAGGGTCACTGCCTGTGCTTATTGGAGTGCTACAAATTTATTTGATAGTTCCTCTAGAGATTAGGGCTTCCTCATAGAGTCAACTATCACCCCGTGGTCTTTTTTATATTAGCTATGTTAGATATATGTTTTCTATCTTACTGTCTAAAGTTGGATGCCTCAGAAAACAAATTCTGAGTCTCTGAGATTTGCATGCATGAGGTTTGCTGAGATGCTCTCAGAAACATTTGTGAAGGATAACAGAAGCAGGATTGAATGAGGGAGAGGTTAAGGGGTTAAACCGCAAAGCAGCTGGGACAGGGATTTGGCCAACACTTACAGGAGCTCCAGATATGGGATGGGTCTTCAGAGTTATCTCAATTGAAAAAGGAGTCTGGGTCCTTGTACCTCCATTTGACCAATCATTAGATGTGCATTACCCTCAGGGAAGAGGAGTATACAAGGCAGTTTCCTCTGGCCAAAAGTAATTCCTACAGAGGATGAAATGCAATTCCTATAGTGGAACTCTGAGACATCATCCTCAAACTCCTGGGAGTTAATGGTTGGGGAATAATGGTTGGGGAATATGTGTTTGCTTCTGAAGAGGGCATCTGGATAACACCCCAAAACACTCACTTGAGCTGCTTGCACCCACTTGCTCCATGTGTTAAATTTATCTCATCTGAAACACAGTTGCTTCAGGATTCTGGTTGATCTCTCTTCATGGGTAATCTTAGCAGTGTATCATTCATAAGAAGAATCATTGTTGTAGCCAGTCTCAAGGCTGTACTTCCTAATCATTATCTCTTTCCTTTACTACCCATTCTAGATTACACTCACTGTCAGCTAGCACTGCCACTGGTCTAGGTACCATGATGATTCAAGCAAAGTGTTGTAGACACTTGTCCCCGATTACTTTGCCCTTCTCACACTATGTCTGCTGCACTTGTCCATTGATTCTTGACATTGGACAAGGAAGTACCAGAAAAGCTCCAACAGATCACCTGAGTGTCAAGCATAATCCTCCCTGTTAAAATTATGTTATAGCATCCCTACCATATCCTCGTGATCAGAGTCAATTACCCCTGGCAGGATAATCCTTTGTCTGTTTATCTCTGGTTCAAAAAATCTAAGGAAGCAAGCAATGGATGTAACTTAAAGTTTAATGGGAATCTCATTGTATCCCAATTTAGAAGCATCTTCTGCCTGGAAAAAATCCTACAGACCCAGAGAGATGAAAACTGTGGCAATGAGAAGCACAAATTACCCAAGTGGTTCACAAAAAGCGCTGATAAGTGCTGATCACTCCAACTTCCTTCCTCTGTTTTGGAGACCCATTTATTCTATTACTAACCTCTTAGTCTTAGAAAAACTAGGTGGGTTGACCATTCAAAGATGAAGGATGCCAGCTTCTAAAGGACATGAGGGATGTTAAAGCTGGAGGCAGTGAAAACCAACATGGGTTTCAATTCACATTTGTAAATTTCAGCTTGCGCTCATGGGTTCCAACTTGGTACTTTGTCTCCTCTGTTTTACATACATTCTCCCTTCCCAATTACATGTCCTATAGATTTCAAATCCCTACATCAGATATGAAACCAATAGCTTTACAGACATTGCTTAACTAGTTCCCACAAAGGGGTAAATTCATCTACCTATAACAAAGCTGTTCTGCTTCTCTGATTGAAATTTGATTGTTTTGTCCATATAGTGAGCACCCGACAAAATATTTTGATTATGATTACTAAATTGTGTTAGTTTTCCCAAAATCCTTCAGAAATTTAGGAGAATTTTTTTTGTCATCAAGAACAAACAAAAATAACAACCAGAAAAACCTCTCTACCCAACAACCAACATGAATGGAACACAAAAGTATAACAAAAACTCAAAAAACCTTTAATACGCTTTTTGGTAAATAGTGAACTTTTTTAAATTGTAGGACGGAACTAGGTCAAGCCATTTGGGGAGATTAAAAATTTTGTCATCCACTTGGAATTTCTTTGGATGCATTAACTGATCAGGTTCTGACTGCAAACCAGCTACAAAAACTCACAGTTCCTGTACCCTCAGCTTTGAGAAAAGAACTCTATTTAGAACACTATTTCCGAGCAATGTGAGCCTCCCTTTGTTTTCCTTCCTCACACCTTTTGCACTAAGACCCTATAAAGGCTCCCACCTGTCTGCCTGCTTAAATAGCTTCCCTTCAGCAGAAATGACAATTGCTGATCTCCTAATGGCCTCAATAATTCACTGATCAGGTAAGTTTTCTTTTCCATTTTTCACAATAGCAAATGAAAGCCTCTCTCTTAGCTGTTATGGTCTATTTACTTACCCCCATAGATTACTCTGTCTTGTCTTATTGACCTGCTGCTGAGACACAGCTGACTCCTCACTTGATTCTTCTGCCCGAGAATGGGAAAATTCCCCTTAATGTAACTGGGTTCTTTCACTGATACTGAAGTAAACATGTCTGTAAGATGGGAAGGGAAGTCTTTACGCCATAAAAAATGCAGAGCTAATGGAATGTAATGCATCCTGTAGCTTTTTTTTCTTCTAGGCTTGCCAGCATTTACAGGGCTTTTTGTATCTTTCGAACCATTCTAGTTTCTTTTAGCAGCATCAAGAACAGTGTAGTCAATGAAGGTATTAAAGGTCCAGAAGATCATGAAGGTCTTAAGTACTTCTTTTATATCATCATACCATGAAACTATGCAGGACAACGACCATGTCCTATAATCTTAACCTTACAACTTCAGGATCTTTCTACAGGTGATTTTGGAGCAGGCTTCATGGGAAACAACAGTCATATTGCAGGGTAATCCACCATGGGGTCTGCGTGGCCATGTCACTTTTAGCAATAAACGTCCAACACCCTGTGATATTTCCTTCAGTCCCAGGCAAACTAGAGCAGTTGGTGACTCCATGCAGAGCCATTAGAAATATGTGCCTAGGAGACATGAAAACCTGGGAGCAATTCCTAGATCTGTGTCATACTAGTTGCGTCATGTTGGACAAGTAATTTAACTTGAATGAGACCTCAATTTCCTCAGCTGTAATTAAGGGCAGAAATACCTTTCTAAACAGAGTCACTCCAGAGAAAAATGAAATAATGAATTCAAACTATATAGTATAGTTCAGGCATATTATGAATTATTAATAAAAATCAGCTGTTGTGAGTGCTTAGGATAGGTTGACATATTTAACACTGAGTATCTCTTAGGTTTGTTCCTATAATTTTTGGAGGTGTTGGTACAATGGGGACATTTTCAGTTTACTCTCGAGAATAGTGGGTATATGGTCCCAGAATCAATTGTTTCTGGATTTCTAAGAAATGTATTCGCTGAGAAGTTAGATCCCTGAAACATTTCGTGCAGGTGAATTCTGGAACATACTTCATGGGAAGTGCCAATGGAAACAAGTTGACAAAGTCATGGTTAACTGTATGAGTCTGAACCGGAAAGACCTGGGCTTGTCTTCTGGTTTCCCCTTACAGATTGTGAAGCCTAATCTCTCTGGACCTGAACTTCCTCAGAGGCAAAGCAGGGGTGATCATACTGATGTGATGGGACTCTTAAGTAAATATTTGCAAATTGCTTAGCACACTAATAATCATTTGGAAGTGCTCAATATATACTATATATATATATATATATATATATAATAGCTAAAAATTATTAACTATTTATGTGACATGTACTATTCCAAGGATTTTCATGTATTGGCCAAGTTAATATTCAAAATAACTATGTGAGATAGATATTGCTCCCTTTTGTGTGTGATAAATATGAAAACCAAGGCACAGAGAGAGTAAGTAGCATGCGCAGGTTACGCAACAGAGGGTGCTTGATTAAGATCCAAATCAAAGCCACCAGGCTTTCGAACCCAAACTTTTAACCATTACACGGCATTAAAGCGTCCCAGTGGTAGAGCACAGAAAGGTGAGATGGTGAGAAAGGTACTCTTAAAGATACTCTTAAGATACTTTGAGAAGTAGGAGGTACAAAAATGTGTAATGGAATTATAAGCAGATTGGATGTTCAGTGACCTTGAAGGGTGAGCCATACTCATAATCATACCGGACTTCCTTCTTAAAGGAAAAATTTCTGCTCACCTAAAACTGTGTCCTCAGGGAAATCGCTTTCAGGTATGGACACTGAAAGATGGCTTCGTGCACATCTCTGAATGACGCAGCTCAGCTAGCTACCCAAGACAAAGCCACATAAGGAAAGAGTACCTAGCGTTTCTCTTACTCAGTCCTGTGAAATGCCAAGCTGTGTCTTCCCCCAACTAAAATTGACAATTCGTGATAGGTTCCCAAAGAATTGCTCTTTTCACGTTCAAATGATCTTGTCGTCACCATTAGTCAGTGACAGTTAAATCAAAATCAGAACAGTATGAGATGAAAGAAGTTGTGTTCAGCTGTTTAACTCCACGCCGCTAAGGAACTCGATGATGTTCTGCATGTGCTATTGCAACACCAGTGACTTAAAAGCAACTTGCTGATTTTGGACTTCTGCTTTCAGTTAGAAAGGCTGTTGCTCCCATACTAATAATAGCAAGCCAGATAAGCTTGAGTCTTACACTTTTCTCTCTTTAAACCCATCAGAAAGCTGAGGCGACAGAGAACCTGAATGAATTAAATTCAAGAAAGTAACGAACTCTGCTAGGAGTAAAGACACTGGCAGTTGCTTTCATCAAAGCCCGCTGAGCGGTGGTAAGGAGAAACCAGCTAAATTTTAATGAACGTTTAATGGCCACATGTACACTGTGCTGATTGATTGAGATCCTAAGGACCCCAGCCACCTGAAATTTGCAGTCAGCCATTAACTGTTCTTCATGAATCTTCAGCGAGCATATGAGTAATTATAATGCAACAAAGTCTGGGAGAGCTGATGGAGTGCCCCATTCCCTGAGAAACAGGTCTTCCCCCACTAGAAGGACTCAGTCCTATCAAACACTGGGGAAGGGCAAGATGCTGAGAGAAATTCACCTGAGGCACTCCAGGCTGTTATGGAATGCGCTATAGAAGCTCTCAGAAAGCTGGAGAAATGTCAGTAGGCTGGAAAAAGATCTCTTATTGTTTACAAAGCCAGAGGTGGGATTGGAAAACAATAGCACCTTAGTGACTAAAAGCTGACTGTGGAACTTAAAGGAGAGAGAGAGACAGGTACCTAAGTTGTAAAGCCTAAAGAGATTGCTAAAGTCTTGGCATGCTAAGATCTCAATTCCTGAAGGAATTGTACTGACCAAAGGAAAAGTACTGACAAAAATTTGAGACCGCTTAAGCTTCTGACTTTGGCTCAGGTCAGGATCTCGCAGTTCGTGAGTTCGAGCCCTGAGTTGGGCTCTGTGCTGACAGCGTGGAGCCTACTTCAGATTCCGTGTCTCCCTCTCTCTCTACCCCTCTCCTGCTTGTGCTCTGTTTCTCTCTCAAAAATAAATAAACATTAAAAAAAATTAAAAATTTGAGAACGCTTGAAAACTAAAACTAAAGCTGCACCAAGCCCAAACTCAAATCAAATACCTATTAGATTAATTCAGTTCCTCATACTAACAGCCTGATCAAAGAAGGAACACAGCTTTTCTCGGTGTAAATATTTATTATACAATAATAATTAACAATGTTATTCCTAGGTGTAACTATTGACACATCTACTGAAAAAGTACATGATACACCAGTAAGTACAAAAAGTGATTCATAGTAAAGAGAGGAAATCCTCAACTGAAGCAGAAGATGGTCCCAATTTCAATGGTCAGAGATCTTTTTAACATTTTTGTTATTTATTTTTGTTTTACCCTCAGTATGAATTATCTATTAATTATCTTCTATAAATTAAGTAAAAAACAAAAGTAATAAAAAACCAATAGCATCAGAAAATATCAAATACCTAGAAGCAAATCTAATAAAAGATAGGCAAAACCTCTACTTTAAAAAGTTTAAATATTGAAAATAAGAATTAATAAAAGCTTAGATAACATATGCTAATAGATTATTAAGACTCAATAATGTTACCATGTCTATTTTCTTAAAATTCATCTTCAGGGGCGCCTGGGTGGCGCAGTCGGTTAAGCGTCCGACTTCAGCCAGGTCACGATCTCGCGGTCCGGGAGTTCGAGCCCCGCGTCAGGCTCTGGGCTGATGGCTCAGAGCCTGGAGCCTGTTTCCGATTCTGTGTCTCCCTCTCTCTCTGCCCCTCCCCCGTTCATGCTCTGTCTCTCTCTGTCCCAAAAATAAATAAACGTTGAAAAAAAAATTAAAAAAAAAAAATTCATCTTCAGATTCAGTGCAAAACCACCATAATTCCAGACATTTTTTTGTTTGAAAATGATAAATATATTCTCAAATTCATATGGAAATCCAAAGTATCTAGAATTGTCAAAACAGTCTTCAAGAAAAAGAACAAATTAGGAGGACCTTTGTATCTGACTGCAAGGCTTACTGAAAAGCTATGGTATTTAAGACAGTATGATTTTATTAGGAAAAACAAAGACCAGTGGAATATAATAGAGTACAAAATCGTTGCACATCTATACGGACAATTGATTTTTGACCAACTTACCAAGTCATTTCCATGGAGAAAGAAATGGGGCTGTAGCAATCGAATACACTCATAAAAAAAAAATAAAGGTAAACTCCTACTTCACTCTACACCCATGAATTCATTACAGACAAATCATAGACCCAAACATAAAAGTTAGACTCCTAAAGATGCTACGAGAAAACATGGGAAAACACCTTCATGACTTTAGAGTAGATGTATTGGTCAGGATTCTTTAGGGAAATAAAACAAATTGTGTGTGTGTGTGTGTGTGTGTGTGTGTGTGTGTGTGTGTACACATGTGTAAAAAGATTTTTAATAAGGAATTGGCTCACACAATTACAGAGACTGGCAAGTCCCAAGGTCTGCAATGTGAGTCAGCATTTTGTAGACCCAGGAGAGTCAATGGGTTACTTCCAGCCCAGGTCCAAAGACCTGAGAACCAGGAGGGCCAGTCACGTAGTTCCAGTCGTAAGGCCGACAGGCTTAGGGTCTAGGGAAAGTTCAAGATTCAGTTTGATTCTGAAGGCAGGAAGTATTGTTCTGGTTTGGTGGCAGTCGGGCAAGAAAACCCTCTCCTACTGAGGGGAAGGTCAGCCTTTTGGTGCTATTCAGGTCTTCAACTGATTGGGTAAGGCCTACCAACAGTAAGGAGGGTTTGGTCTTTGTTTGGTCTACTGATTTAAATGTTGATCTCATCCAAAAACACGCTCACAGAGACAAATATCTGGGCACCTTGTGGCCCTGTCAAGTTGACAAAAAAATTAACCTGCTGTCACACAGGCAATAGTTCCTTAGCCATGAACTAAAAGGCACGAATGACGAAAGAAACAAAATTATAAATTAAACTTTGTCAAAATAAATATCCCACTCATCAAGATCTGTCCTTGATTAGATAAACAAGCTACAAAATGGAAAAAAAAATTGTGACACACATATCTAACAAAGACATCATATCCCGCATACATATAAAAGTCTCCCTCTAGGGGCGCCTGGGTGGCGCAGTCGGTTAAGCGTCCGACTTCAGCCAGGTCACGATCTCGCGGTCCGTGAGTTCGAGCCCCGCGTCGGGCTCTGGGCTGATGGCTCGGAGCCTGGAGCCTGTTTCCGATTCTGTGTCTCCCTCTCTCTCTGCCCCTCCCCCGTTCATGCTCTGTCTCTCTCTGTCCCAAAAATAAATAAAAAACGTTGAAAAAAAAAGTCTCCCGCAAATCACAACAAAAAGAAACCAATCCATATAAAAACTGACCAAACTACCTGCCAAAAGTTACTTCACAAAAGAAGATATGCAAATGTCCAATGAGAACATGGTTAAAAATGTCATTTGATAATACGTAAATGCAAATTAAAACCACAAAAATAAGTTATTTAATGGTAAGTAAAATAATCACCTTCGAAAAGACTGGCATGTAAATAGTGCTTAAGAATATAAATGACTAGAATCCTGTAGTATCTTCCCCTTGGACCAAAGTGCATAACCACTTTGAAGAAGTGTCTGCCAGTTTCTGATAAAGATATACATACTTTCACCAGATGGCCCAGTTATTCTGCTGTACATATGAGGGCATATGTTAACGACAAATCTGTATAAGAAGGTTCATAGTAGCCTTATTCATTGTGGCCAAAAACTAAAGGCAACAAAATCTTCACCAATAAAATAGGCAATTGAAGTGTAGCATAGTCATATAAGTAGTACTACTCAACAATAAAAAGGATAAATACAGCATCAGGTATAAGCCTTAAAACATTATGTTAAGTGAAAGAGACACAAAAGACAGAATATTGTATGATCTTATTTGCATGTAGTCCAAACACAGATGGAAGAACTCTATGGTGATAGAAATCAGAAAGCCATTGTCTCTGAGAAATGGGGATTGATGGAAAGGAGACGAGGAAACTTTCTGAGTGAGGGAAAGGTTGATGTCTTGTTTGGTAGACATATGAGGGATACAGCTTGCAAAATTCATAAAATATGTACATTTATCGTATGTAAATAAACTCTTAAGTATGTACACCTATTATGTGTGAAATCTATTTCATTTGAATAAAAAGAAGAAAACAAAAAGCCCTTGGCTTTTTAAAAAAGGTAATGACTTTAGGGGCGCCTGGGTGGCTCAGTCGGTTAAGAATCCGACTTCGGCTCAGGTCATGATCTCACAGTTGGTGAGTTTGGCCCCGCATCCAGCTCTCTGCTGGCAGCTCAGAGCCTGGAGCCGGCCTTGGATTCTCTTTCTCTTTCTCTCAATGTCTCTTTCTCTCTCTCTCTCTCTCTGCCCCTCTCCCGCTTACACTCTCTGCCTCTCAAAAATAAATAAATAAATAAATAAATAAATAAGCATTTAAAAAAATGATACTGACTTTAAATCAAGAAACAATTAAGTTTATGGTAGATTACCTTTGAAGACTTCTATGTATATTTTGACACATTACTTAAAGGAAAAACTGTAATTCTTTTTTTTTTAAAGACCTTTTCCTTAGGAGGATTACTAAGAGATTTTAACCCTCTTGTAAACACTCACATAGTCCATTTTACCAATGATTTCTATTTGACATAATGCTGTTTCAGTGGACAAGACTAGGACAATTTTAGAAAGTTGTCTGTATAGGAATATAATGGCTCCTTTGAAAGATGCTAGTTTTTATTTCACCATTAGGATTATTGCCAAAAAACATATGCTTACATAAATTAAAAAGGGAGAGGAAATAATTGGGTAATATTCACTAACCATGGAATTTCCCCCATTATTTGTTCTCTTGATTGCTAATGCAGGATAAGCTAAAAGGGAAGACGTGGATATAAATGAAAACGGACAGAAGTTACTGAGTTCTAAATGAAATAAATATATTTTTTTCTTTTTTCTTTTATTTTCAATACAGAGGTATAATTCACAAATGACCTTTCAGGATATTTAAGGTGTATGTCATGGTAAATTGATAAACATATACATTATGAACTTATTTTTCCCATCTAGTTAATGAAAATTAGCACATCCATCACCTCCCATATTTTTTGTGAGAACATTTAAGTTCTACTTTCTTAAATTTCAATTATACAATACAGTGCTATCAACTATAGTCGCCATGTTCTATATCAGATCCTCAGACCTTACTCATTTATAGCTGAAAGTATGTACCCCTTTACCAACATCTCCCTATTTGACCCACCCCCTCAGCACCTGACAACCACTCTCTGTTTCTATGAGGTTGACTGTTTTTTTAAGTTTATTTATTTATTTTTGAGAGAGAGAGAGAGAGAGAGAGAGAGAGAGAGAGAGAGAGAGAGAGGAGTAAGGGAGGAACAGAGAGAGAGGAAGAGAATCCTAAACAGGCTCTGCCCTGACAGCATAGAGCCTGGCATGGGGCTTGATCTCATGAACCGTGAGATCATGACCTGAGCCAAAATCAAGAGTCAAACCATTAACCTACTGATGGGAGTCACTGGAAATCTCAACTACAAAGGGGCACCAGGAGGCCTCCAGGTATTGTTCACGTTTTGTTTCTTGATCTGGGCACACTGACACAGCAGTGTTTAGGTGTGACAATTAATCATGTGGCACACTATTAACTTGTACACTGTTCTCTATGTATAAATCAACAAAATTTTAAAACATTAGGGTGGGGGCGTCTGGGTGGCTCAACCAGTTAAGCATCCGATTGGGTTTCGGCTAAGGTCATGATTCCCCAAGTCAACTGTTCTAGACTACACATATAAGTGATAGCATACAGTATATATCTTTCTCTGGCTTACTTCACTCAGCATAATGCCTTCAAGGTCCACCCATATTGTCACAAATGACAGAATTTCCTTCTTTTTCCTGACTGAATAACATTCCATTGTATGTGTATACATCTTCTTCATTCATTTATTCCTTCATGGACATTTAGGTTATTTCCCTATCTTAGCTATCGTGAGTAATGTTTCACTGAGCACAGAAAGACAAATATCTCTTTGATATACTGTTTTAATTTCTTTTGGATATATACCCTGTAGTGGGATTACTGAGTTATATGGTAGTTCTATTTTTAATTTTCTGATAAAACTCCACATTATTTTTCACAGTGGCTGCACAATTTACATTCCCACCAACAGTGCACACAGGTTCCCTTTTCTCTAAATCCTTGCCAACACTTACTAGCTCTTGTTTTTTTTTTTTTATGATAGCCATTCTAACAGGTCTGAAATTATATCTTATTATGGCTTTGATTTGTATTTCCCAGATGATTAGTTATGATGAGTACCTTATATACACCCATTGTCCTTTTGTACATCCTGTTTGGATAAATGTCTATTCAATTCCCCTCCTCATTTTTAAAAAGATTGTGTTGTTTTTTTGTTACTACTGAGTTGTATAAGTTCTTTATATATTTTAGTTATTAGTCCTTTATCAGATATATGATTTGCAAATACTTTCTCCCATTCAGCAGACTGCCTTTTCATTTTGCTAATGGTTTTCTTTGTTGTTCAGAGTTTTTTAGTTTGTTAGTTTTTTAGTTTTTCAATTTCACTTGTTAATTTTTACTTTTGTTGTCTTTGCTTTTGGTGTCAAATCCAAAAAAATTATTGCTAAGAGTAATGTCAAAGACCTTACATCCTATATTTTCTTCTAGGAGTTTTACAGTTTCAAGTCTTAAATTCAAGTCTTTAATTCACTTTGAGTTAATTTTTGTGTACAGTGGCTGTCCATTTTTCCCCAACACCATTTATTGAAGAGACTTTCCTTCTGCCCCTTGTATATACTTGCCTCTTTTGTTGTAAATTAATTGGCCATATATGCATGGATTTATTTCCTGGCTTTCTATTTTATTCTATTGATTTACGTGTCTATTTTTCTGCCAATACCATATTGTTTTCATTACCATAGCTTTGTAATATAGTTTCAAATGAAGAAATATATCCCTCCACCTTCATTCTTCTTTCTCAGGATATGTTAGCATAGGTAAAAGTTTGTCTATTTTCTTTGTCTTTTTAAAAACCCAGCTCTTATTTTCATTGGTCTTTTCTATTGTCTTTTTAGTCTCTTATTTATTTTTTTCTTTGATATTTGCTACTGTCTTCCTTCTACTAACTTTGGTCTTCTTTCATTTATTTAGTAGTTCCTTGAAGGATAAAGTTAGGTTGTTTACTTGAGGATTTTCTTGTTTCTTAATATAGGCATTTATTGCTATGAACGTCCCTCTTACAACTGCTTTTGTTGCATCCCATACATTTTAATGTGTTGTATTTCCATTTTCATTTGTCTCAATATATTTTTTTATTTCTTCTTTGATCCATTGGTTGTTTAATCTCCACATATTTGTGGATTTTCTAGTTTTTTTTTCTTGTAAATGATTTCTAGTTTCATATCATTATGATCAAAAAAGATACTTGATAAAATTTTAATCTTCTTAAATTTAATATGAGTTGTTTTGTTGCCTAACATATGATCTCTCCCGGAGATTGGTCCATGAGTACTGCTGCGGTGGGATGGAATATCCTGTAAATATCTGTTAAGTCCCTCACGTCTAATATGTAGTTTAATTCCAAAGTTTTTCTATTGATTTTCTTTCTGGATGATATATTCCTTGTTGAAAGACAGGTATTAAAGTCCCCTACTATTATTGTATTGCTGTCCATTTTTCCCTTCAGTTCTGTTATTATATGTCTTATATATTTAGGAGTTCCTATATTCAATGCATAAATTTTTTTTTAAGATTTTATACCATTCTTGGAGTGTCCCATTTATAATTATATAATGGCCTTATTTGTCCCTTATTACAGTCTTTGGTTTAAAGTCTAGCTTGTCTGTTATTAGCATAGCTGATCCTGATTTCTTTTGGTTTCCATTCACATGGAATATCTTTTTCCATCTTTTCATTTTAGTCTGTGTGCTCTTATAGCTGAAGTGAGTCGCTTGTGGGCAGCATATAGTTGAGTCTTATTTTTTGTTTTTGTTTTTTAATCCATTCAGCCACTCTATATATTTTGATTAAAGAACTTAGTATATTACATTACAATAATTATTGATCAGTATGGACTTACTATTGCCCTTTTGTTAATTGTTTTCTGGCAATTGCTTCTTGCTTCCTTGTTTCTTTCACTCTTTTCTTTGTGGTTTGATATCACTGTAGGAGTAGTACGAGTATCACTGAGATTTCTTTCTCTTTATCTTTTGTGTATCCACTATAGGTTTTAGCTTTGTGATTACCATGAGGCTTACGTAAAACAACTTAGGGCTATAGCAACCTATTTTAAGCTAGCAACAACTTAACTTCTAAAACATACTAAAGCTCTGCATTTTTACTCTCCCCCAATGTTTTGTTTCTGATGTCACAATTTACACCTTTTTACCTTATAAATATATTAATAAATTATTGTAGTTATACTTATTTTTAATACATTTTTCTTCTTTCATATTGGATTTATAAGTGATTTACTCACCACCATTATAACTTTAAAGTATTCTGAATTTAAGTGTATATTTATCTTTACAGTGAGTTTTATACTTTCATGTATTCCTGTAAGTAATTAGCTTTTTTTTTTTTTTTTTCATTTCAACTTGAAGATCTCCTTTTAACATTTTTTTTTTTGTAAGGCTTATCTGGTGGTTCTGAACTACTTAAGCTTTTGCTTGCCTGGAAATCTCTATCTCTCCTTCAATTCTGAAGGACAGTTTTGCCAAGTAGAGTATTTTTGGTTGGCAGCTTTTTGCTTTCAGCACTTTGAATATATTACACCATTCTTCCTGGCCTTCACAGTCTCTGCTTAAAAATCTGCTCATAGTCTTATGGAGATTTCCTTGTATGTAACAAGTTGTTTTTCTCTTGTTTTTATGATTCATTCTGTGTCGTTAACATTTGACAATTTAATTATAATGTGTCTCTGCGTGGGTCTCTTTGGATTCTTCTTACTGGAACACTACGGTCTTCCTGGATCTGGATATCTATGTTTGTCCCCAAGTTAGGGAAATTTTTAGCCATTATTGCCTGGAAGGAGCTTTCTGCCCCCTTTTTTTCTCTTTCCCTTCTGGTACCTTTATAATGTGAATATTAATCCACTTGATGATATCCTATAAATCCCTTGTTATCTTTGCTCTTTTTCAACGTTTTTTCATTTTCTTCGCCTGATCAGATGAACCCCAGTGCCCTATCTTTGAGTTTGCTGATTCTTTCTTCTGCTTAAAAAAAATCTAGTATTATTTTGAACTCTTTATCAGGTAAGTCACTTAACTTTGTTTCACTAAGGTCTGTTCCTGGAGTTTTATCTTACTCTTTTGCTTGGAGCACTTTCCTTCGTTTCTTCATTATTCTGACTCTGTGATGATTTCTTTCCATTGGATGAAACAGCAACCTCTTCCAGTCTTGATGAAGGGTTCTAGTGTAGGAAATGAGTCATATTGTCTAAACCCATCCTAGCATTAAGTTGTCTCTCAAACTTGTATGATTGTCCAAACTACCCTCTTTGTTCTTAGTGGTTCCCAGTAGGTTAGGGTGTGTCAAAACCCATTTTGATGTGCATATTTCCTCATGCCCAATGTGGTGGAGTGACTCAACTAGTTTGTAGATTTCTCTCAGTAGGAACTGCTCCATGTATAACTGTAGATTCAAGGTGTTCTTAGGAAAAGGTCAGTTCAAGATCCTTCTATGTTGCCATCTTGGATTGGAACCCATATATGCATTTTTTGGTGATGTGTCAAACCTGGCTAAATGCTTTTAAAATTAAAAAGCATAGGGGCGCCTGGGTTGCTCAGTCAGTTAAGTGTCCGACTTCGGCTCCCATCATGATCTCACAGTTTGTGAGTTCGAGCCCCGCTTTGGGCTCTGTGCTGACAGCTTGGAGCCTGGAGCCTGCTTCATATTCTGTGTCTCCTTCTCCCTCTGCCCCTCCCACACTTGCAGTCTGCCTCTTTCTCTCTCTCAAAAATAAATAAATGTAAAAAAAAAAATTTAAGCATATATATATATTGGGACTTTTTTAAACTTTCTAAAAAACTGTATTTATTTTGAGAGTGAGACAAAAAGAGAGCATGAGCTGAGGAGGGGGAGAGGGAGAGAGAGAATTCCAAGCAGGTTTCACACTGTGAGCACAGAGCCTAATGCAGGGCTCAAACTCACGAACAGTGAGATCATGATCTGAGTCGAAATCAAGAGTCAGATGCTTAACTGACTGAGCCACCCAAGTGCCCCTATATTGGGGCTTTTTGAAATTTGAGAAATACAGAGTCCATATGGTATAGTTATGTCTTTTGGCATCAACTATATTCCTGTTGAAATCTATAAACTGAGGACAACTAAGAACTACCACATATGAAATTGGAGGACATAATAAAAGGTGAAGTCTGTAAAGGTGTTAGACTGAATATACCCTGAGGTCAAATGGATAGTGCACAATATTGTAAGGTCCATTGTATCAGTTTAGTTTTGGTTCTGTAACAAATTTTTAAAAATTAGGTGGCATAAAATCTCATAAATGTATTATCTACCTTACACTTATGTAGGTCAGATATCCTACACAGGTCTCCTTGGACTAAAATCAAGTTGTCAGTAGACTGCATTCCTTTTTTGGAGGCTCTAGGGGAAAATCTGCTTCCTTGCTTTCTCTAGTTTCTAAGGGCTACCCACATTCATTGACTTGTGGCACTTCCTCTGTGTTTAAAGCCAACGACTTTGCATTTCTCTGACAATTTTTCCATAGTTAAATCTCTCTCTGACCTATCCCAGAGGGAGATTTGTGGGTTCTAAAGTTTTGAAGGATCCATGTGTTTAGATTAGTCCCACCTGTAAAATCAATCATCTTAAGGTCTTAATTACATTGGCAAAGTCCATTTTGTCATGTAAGGTATTCACGGGTTCCCAAGATTAGGATGTGGGCATCTTTGAGAAACCATTATTCTTTATATCATGGCAGTGGGGGAAATATTAAAGAAAAGAACAAGCCAGAAGACAAATTTATCATTCTGTTTCAATATTATTCTTCAATATGTGTATACTTTACAAACATTCCTCTATTGCTTAACACAAAATATTTACAGCAGCCATTCCCCCTTTTATACAGTGCTAGGGGAAAAAAAGACCATATCTTATAACCTCTAAATTATTTTCATAAATGTAAGCAAAAATATCTTACTCTCACTAAATATACTATCAATACATTATACTTTCAGTCTATTTGTTATCTGTTAGCAAAATCATTGACAAGAAGCAAATATCTCCAAAAGATCAGCAGATAAATTCCTTCTCTTTGAGCTGAGTTAATGAGAGGGTGTGCTTAAAACAATGACTGTTAGAGTGAGATGTTTGTTTTTAGTTATCCATTTGATTTTTTTTGTGACTTGGAGTTATTATAAGCCAAAAAGAAAAGGGAGTAATTTTTAATAGAAATTCTAGTAATATGTGGCTAAGTGCCCATTAGGGTAGATATGACATAGTTTAGCTTGAGATGAGGAAGCCACAGAGATAAATGCTGTAAGAGGGGGCATTAGCCTTGAACTGCAGATGCTATAATGGTCTGTTGTATCATCATCCGCTCCAGTTCTGCAAGAGTTTATCAACTTTCAACATAATGAACAGCAATATAGCTTTCATCTTTAGAAAAAAATTGATTAAAAGAATTTCAGTTCAGAGAACTTTTTAAAATACTCTAACTTTACATGAAAATCCTTTAAAATATATAACTTTAATTTTTTTTTTCATTGAACATGTAGTTGGTAAAAAAATAAATAGCACAGTACACATTCCAATTTCACAAATGGTGATTTAAGATGTGCAGAATATTCAATAATAGCATTCAAAAATTTTCAATACTTGGAAATTTTATTTCCTGTTATCAGCATACATAAAATTATGGAGCCTAGTGTCATTGCAGGGATGTGAACTAAAATGGATGTTGCATGATCTTGTCCTGTTTTTAGTTTCATGGTTTATAAAATAATATTAAAAGCCTAAAATCATAATCTCTACCACTACCAATTATAAACTCTTCATTGAGCATATATTGAATTTTCTTAGTGTGCTTTATGACCTTTAAAATCCCGACAACATTTTAATGGACTTTTTGGTCCTGCAATGAAAAATTTCAAGGGCTGTGAGAGGGCACATAACAATAAAATTACTATATCCTTTTGGTTTGATTATTTTAAATCTTAAATTATTATTGTTATTAGTTCAAGTATAAAAGATGGACTAGAAAGTCTTTTAAGAGCCTTTCTATCTCAAAAATGTAATTCAACTGTTCAACTGTTTTAAGTTATTTTATTTTATAGGAAAGTAGGAATAGAATCTCACAGTAGAGTCCATCATGCTGATCCTTTTTCTACACAACAAAATAGAAAAGAGAGGCAATTATCAAGACACAAGTTGTCCCCAGCTTAAGAATTGGTTGTGTTCCAAAAGGTCAGTCGAATGCATCAGACCCAAGGAAGTCCAGCAGCAAAATATCAAGACCCAGCCAGTGACTCTTGTTAAAAGGCGGGAAATTTTAGTCTTCAGAGGAAAAAGTCAAGTTTCCAGGTCAAGAGAAATTTGAATGCTAACAGGCAAGGCCTTAGCACTGTGTGAAGAAAACGTAAGTCCAATGTTAACTACACTGTGCCCCACCCCTTCCATGTTTCTGCAGGAATCACCAAAATCTGGCCCTTCTAAACTCAATCCCTTCCACCTACGTGGCCTTTAAGCATTACATGAATGCATGGGTAGCCCTTTTTTAGTAATAGCTGGGACCTAGCCAACCCATGGGAAATTCTAAAATAAAGTATCTTCCAATAAGGTATCTCGTCTCACTCCCAACTGGTTCAATTAAATTTGGGGCTTCTATCTTCAGTTGCCTTCAGCCTTTGATTTCTCAGCCCAGATTATGTTTTATGCTTCTACATGTCCTACCAGATTTTGTTTTCTGCTAGGCACATGGGAGTAACAATGTAAATACCTATGGATCTATTTATTAACTAAACTGTGTAGCTAATTACATGGATCGGGGTGACGATTATGAATAATTCCAGAGTAGATATACGAATCAGATGATCATACATGCATTATGTAAGGACTTTGAAACATTTTAAACACTTTTTAAACATTTGAAACACTTTAAACATTTGTAAACACTTTTCAAATTTTTTTTTCAACGTTTTTATTTATTTTTGGGACAGAGACAGAGCATGAACAGGGGAGGGGCAGAGAGAGAGGGAGACACAGAATCGGAAACAGGCTCCAGGCTCCGAGCCATCAGCCCAGAGCCTGACGCGGGGCTCGAACTCACCGACCGCGAGATCGTGACCTGGCTGAAGTCGGAGCCTTAACCGACTGCGCCACCCAGGCGCCCCCTGTACACACTTTTTAAAAACTTTGAAACATTTGAAACACAAAACATTTTCGTTTTAGTGGAACTATCAAACACACTAGAAAGAGATTGTGTTTCCCAACTTCAAAGTGATACCACTGTGGCAGGGTTTGGTCTCCACCCCCTCTCAGGCGTCTCTCAGGTGGTTCTTGGAGGTTAGATGGTTCATTTGCTTTCCTGTGGCCTCCCTCTACTGACCACTGCATTGTCTCTCCACCAACCACCCCTTGAAGTTCTTCTTGTCTTGGAGAGGAGATGGCACTCTGGGGTGGGGTTAAGTGTCCCTTTATCACTCTATATTAAGCACACAATAAGCTTTTACTCTAAATCAAGGGATAGCAAACTATAGCCCTTCAGCCCTGTCATCTGTTTTTATAAATAAAGTTTTATTGGAACACACACATTTTTTTTTCTATATTGTCTGTGGTTGTTTTCATGCTACCAGGGCAGAGTTGAACAGTTTAACCAGAGACCATATGACCCACAAAGCTTAAAATACCTATTGTGCTTTTTCTAGAATGAGTTTGTTAATGTCTGCCCTCAATCAGCACAGCCACAGCATATCTTGCAACATTTTAGAGTACTATCGAAAGTGTAAGGCATACGACATGAGGTAGAAAGTTCCTTACAGCTGCTATGTGATGAGACCACTCTCAGGGGTACCTGGGTCAAATCTGCTCAGTTTCCCCTTCCAGGAGGGTCTGCTTAGTTCCCCAGTCATCCCTTTAGAGCAGCTTATGCACATTAAAGTGGTGTATGCCTTGGAATCCAGACCCAAATGTTGTGTTGCCCATATGAAAAAAGTTTTCTCCCTGTCTCTAGTGTAAGTCCTGCATCCCCAGTTTCTCATTTCTGCTCAAGAACTACCTTTTTACACAATGATAAATTGTTAACGGGAATATCCACCCCAACAGGGGAAATTGTACCTCCTGCCCAAAGAGATACAGTATTATTCTATAACACCAATGAATGATTCCGTTTATTGTACATCGTTTTATTGTTCCTAATTATTTACTGTCTTGACTTGCAGACTTCTTTTGCCAGTAAACGTTCCCATACAGCTGGCTTCAGCCTTGACCATGCGACTTGCCTTGGCATAGCAAATCTCAAGCATTCCATGTTCTAGCAGAAACTTAAGAGTTATCGCATCGTTCCACATTCCTACTTTTCCTTCTGTTTCAAGAAGGTTGTGTCCCAATGACTGCTAATATGGTCCCTGTCTTGGCATGGAAAATACTCGTGGGCGCACAGACAGCTCACAGCTGCCTCAGCTATCACGTCACTGGAGTGAGAAATAAACTTATATTGGTATAAGCAACTTGATTTTTTATTTACTTTCTGGGCTGTTACTTAGCATAACAGAGAAAGATGTCTGTCTTAGCTCAGGCTGCCATCATAAGTAGTTTAAACAACAGAGATTTATTTCTCACAATTCTGGAGACTAGAAAGTCCATATCAAGTTTCCAGCCAATTCCTTTCCTAGTGAGAGCTCTCTACTTGGCTTGTAAACCCTTACTTCTCCCTAGGTCTTCACCCTGCCTGTCATCCATGTTTCTCTTTTTAGAAGGGCTGCTAGTTCCATCACGAGGGCCCCACACCCATGACCTATTTTTTTATTAAAAAATGTTTTTAAAGTTTATTTATTTTTGAGAGACAGAGCACGAGCATGGGAGGGACAGAAGGAGAGGGAGACGCAGAATCCAAGGCAGGTTCCAGGCTCTGAGCTGTCAGCGCAGAACCCGACATGGGTCTCAAACCCACGAACTGTGAGATCATGACCCGAGCTGAAGTCCGATGCTTAACCGGCTGAGCCACCCAGGCGCCCCTTCCTCCCATGACCTAACTTAAACCTCATTACTTCTCAAAGGTGCCATCTCCAAATACCACCATATTGGGGGTTAAAGCTTCAACATATGCATTTTGTGGGGAGGGGAGGCACAAGCATTCAGTCCATAACCATGGTTAATACAGAAGTTGGTATCAGAAACAAAGGGCTGACATCATTTAAAGCCTAAAACATGTAACATTAGATTCAGTGCCAGAGTTAGTAAGACTACTATCACCCATGGTGACTTGAAACGTTTTAAAGGAATAGAATGGAGCTTTAGGCCCATGGTCCTAAACATGGCCCGGGGAACATTTACAATGTCTGGGAACGTATTTGGTTGCCCAGCTGGATGACAGAGGTGCGCCTGGCATCTTGTCAGTAGAGGCTATGGATGCTGGTAAGCATCCTGCAAGGCACAGGACGGCCTCCCACAACAAAGAAATACTGACCCTGAAATGCAAATATTGCCAAGGTTGAAAGATTCTGCTTTAGAAAAAGACATTAAGAATAAAATTATTAGCATATTTGGTCACATCTGACAAAGTATTACAAAAAAGAGCTGAACTCAGAAGAGTTGGGCAATTTAAAAGCCAATATAATGCTGAATACGATTAATCCAAAATGAAGATTTTCTGAGTTTTTATCAACATCACGCTTATGACATCAACAAAATCATCTAAGCTCAGGTATACAAAGGACAACTCATTTCCTTAAAATTTTTTTTTCATCATGATAAGTGAACTCTTAATCCCTATCATCTATTTCATCCATCCCCCTATCCTCCCTCGCCTCTGGTAACCATCAGTTTGTTCTCTATAGTTACGAATCTGTTTCTTGGTTTGCCTCTCCCTCTCTTTTTTTCCTTTGCTCATTTGTTTTGTTTCTTCAATTCCACATATGAGTGAGATCACATGGTATTTGTCTTTCTCTGACTTTATTCACTTAGCCTTATACTCTTTAGCCCTATCCATGTTGTAAATGGCAAGATTTCATTCTCTTTTATGGCTGAAAAATATCCTGTTATATATATTTATCTATACCTATATAGAGAGAGATAGATATAGATATAGATATATTGATATAGATATATTGATATATGTAAATATATCACATCTTCTTTATCCATTCATCTATTGATGGACACTTGGGCTGTTTTCATAGTTTGGCTATTGTAAATATTGTTGCAATAAACATAGGGGTGCATGTATCCCTTTGAATTAGTGTCTTTATATTTGGGGGTAATACACTCAGTAGTGCAATTACTGGATTGTAAGGTAGTTCCATTTTTAATTTTTTGAGGAAACTCCATACTGTTTTCCACAGTGGCTGCATAAGTTAGAATGGCTAAAATCAAAAACACAAAATACAAGTGTTGGTGACAATGTGAAGGAAAAAAACCCTCTTGCACTGTTGGTGGGAATGCAAACTGGTGCAATCATTTTCTTTTTTAATGCCTTTCTTTTTTCTTAGTATATGAAATGTATTGTCAAATTAGTTTCCATACAACACCCAGTGCTCATCCCAAAAGATGCCCTCTTCAATGCCTTTCTTAATGACAGAGTCAAAATCCTTTCTGCAGTTCTCTTCATTTTAGCTTCTCATCTGTTATAAACTACTGCTCAACCAGGATACATCTCCACAAATACAAACTATGTTTCATTTTACAAGCCAAGAACAATCCAAACTCACCAACTGGGGAAAAATAATATCCCTTCTACCTAAGAGGCAACATAACTTATACTCAAGGTACACAACAGCTTAAATTGGGAAACATAATGCTTGGCTGCTCTATCTAAAAGCAACCAATCAGGGGCACCTGGGTGGCTCAGTCTGTTAAGTATCCGACTTCAGCTCAGGTCATGTCCTCTTCGACATCAGCTCAGGTCATGATCTCACAGTTCATGGGTCCAAGTCCCATATTGGGCTCTGTGCTGACAGCTTGGAGCCTGCAGCTTGCTTCAGATTCTGTGTCTGCCTCTCCCCTGCTCGTGTTCTGTCTCTCTCAGTCTCTCAAAATAAATAAACATTAAAAAAAATTTAAATAAAAACAACCAATTGGATTTCCACAGTTTTCCTGAAGACCAGTGAATGGGTATTTTCTATATTTGTGAAATTAAAGAAACAATCTAGATGGTTTATCTAAAACAACCATGAAAAACAGTCTGCTCTGAAGATAAATTCAAATATCTATCTCCTAATAAGATACATCTAGAGAGAATTGGTTTTATTTTTTTTCCAGTTTCCATTTATCAAGATTTCCAAAATCAATGGGCTGATGTTGGAAGCCTCATTCCTAAACTCTCTTCAAAATAGCAGGGTAGGAGGTACAGGTAGGTAAGGTGGGAAATGGAAGGCTCAAAGAATTTTCTGTACCATGACTGATGCTAAAGGATTGCGTGCACATCCACTGGTGTGATAGAAGCTGCTCTAAAGAGTGTGCTTTTTGTCAGGAGAGGTAAGGAAACCTCACTGGAATAGTTTCAATATGACACTCAGCTGAGACCTCACTTACTAATGATCTTCTGCACTTCTGATGCATAAACTTCCTTTCCAGTAAATTAGGTCAAAAGCACAGCCACATTTTAGTATGAGAAATTGTTCAGAACTTCAAAATTGGGAAGTGCTTCCAGAATATTCCTAGTGGTACTTCCTCAAGAGGCAACTGAACCTGTCTGATTGGCTAACCTCACCCAACTTATAAGAACAAGGCCAGTGAGCCTGAGGCACGTGAAAGCCAATGTGCTTAAGCTCTACCAGTGTGGAAAATAGTCCATTTTCAAATAACACACCCAAACAAAACAAAATGAAATAAATCTAAACTCTTCTTTCTGTGATTGCTACTTCTGAACATTACAACCCTCCATTGGAGTCGAGTGACCCTAGTGAAATCAAAGGGTCACAAGTACAAGACTATGAACACAAAAGCAGAGCATAGACTTGAATATTGGTATTAAGTTTCTGCCTTCTTCATTTTTGTGTGAACATTAAAAATAAGCAAGAACCTAAAGCACTAATTCTAGTCAAAATGTTTCATCCAACAAGTTTCAGCTACCCAACTTTACAGGTATAAATAACTTATTACATTTTTTACCATGGCATCAATTAAAATTTTCTGATACACTGCAAGTAAATTTCTCAAAATTATTGACCTAGAACACTTGCCCTTATAAAAATTCAGATTCTCCCTCTTAGGCCTTGATCCCTGCTAGATCACATTTCTCAGCTTTCTTCCAGTTTAAGTGGAAAGAAGTCATGTACACTACTTCTAGGATTAGTTTTTACAAACTCTCAGCCAGCCCTCCGTGTTCTCTGTCTTTGCTAGAAGAGACCCTAGCAAATGATGGTTCCACAAGATGGAAAGGGACTGAACCATGAATCTTGGCGTGAAGGAAAGAATGCCCACTGAACACTCAACTATGGCAGGAATAAACAAGACAAAAACCAGTGGGGATTGAGTTCTTTTGTTGTTGTTCTTCACCTCGCTTACTACTGTTTTAATGAACGTGGAAGCAGGGGTGCCTGGGTGGCTCAGTCGGTTGAGCATCCGACTTCGGCTGAGGTCATGATCTCACACTCTGTGAGTTCAAGCCCCACTTCTGGCTCTGTGCTGACAGCTCAGACCTGGAGCCATCTTCAGATTCTGTGTCTCCCTCTTTCTCTGTCCCTCCCCTGCTCATGCTCTGTCTCTCTCTCTCAAAAAATAAATAAACATTAAAAAAATTTTTAATAAAAAATTTTTAAAAAATGAACATGGAGCGGGTTTGTGGACTTTCAGAGTGGAGGAGACCTGCACTGTCCTTCCCATATACAGCTTGGGAAGACATCAAGAGCCTTGGAAGGAAGTGATTCACATGGGTCTAAGCAGACCAGAGCCTAGTATAGTCTCAAAGCAGTCAATTACAGGGCACAGGAGCAGAGCTAGGGTAAATGACATACAAGGTCAATCCAATGTGTTTTCACCCTCACTGTTGCAGGTATGGTCTTTTTTGTAGCACTCCACAGACTGACATCTGCTCCCTCTATACACCCTTCCTCGTGGCCCAAGCCTGGTACGAAAGTATTGGAGAGAGTTGCGAGACTGGAAGAAACCCAGCAGAACAAACTGTATGTAGTGACCATACATTTGGTTTGCCTTAAGTAGTCATGCCTTATGTTCATTGTCTTAGCATAGTTACTTCCAGCAAGCCCTTTTATTCTAGAAAGCGTCTGGTTTAGATAATAAATAATATGGTCTCTTTAGAAATAGGGATGTCTGTAAAGATAAGTTTGTGGATATGTAATGTTAAGGATGAAGAGTCCCTTTCTGACCATATTGCAAGGCAAGCCCTCTAAAATGTAGATCCAACCTCAGTAAAAAATGTGCAAAACTAACTAGTGTTATATTTCTACTACTGAGTAGAATGTAAGCTTAAAAGAGAAATTGAATTTAATTAGAAAAAAGTTCTGTTTTACATACCTGAGTTGTAGTAAGATTTTTGTGTCTACCCATACATCTCTCTCTCTCTCTCTCTCTCTCTCTCTCTCTCTGTCACACACACACACACACACACACACACACACACACACACACACACATATTTTAACATAGGACATATCAGACTTCAAATCTAAGTCCCTCTATTTATGAGTATTTGGGTTGGTTTTTTCCATGTCCCTGAACCTGAGTTCTCCATCCCCATGTGTACAATGATGATCTAACTCTTGATTTTACAGTTATTAAAAGAATTAAATGAATTAACATCTTTAATATGCTCACTTGAAAATACGAGTCTCTACTAAAATTTATACTTACCTGCGTGTGCTCATGTTATCAAGAGGCGTTTACCCAGCTCTATCCGTTTGATTATGTTACTCATAATGAATATAAAGTGTCAAATAACACAGGTTTCTTCACTCTCTTTCTATTCACATCCCCCTCCCCCTTCACGCTGGAACAAATGTTCAATTTTTAAGATACATCTAAAACAACCAGCAGCCATGGCCCTGACAGAGCTGATTTCTAAACATTCTTAGAGAAACAGAGGCAGAGGGACCACTAGTGTCCACCAGGCTGGTCACTTGCACCCCACACTCCTTGCACCAGGCTCTGGGCTTCCAAATACCACTGTTCCTTCTGTTCAGCGTGCATGTCCCTGTGGCAACCTTGCAAGCCCATTCACAGACCTGCCCCGTATGTGGGACTTTTCATTCTGGTTCTAGCCTTTCCCTCACCCAGCTGCCCTAACCTAGCCCTCATAATCACTCTGTATCCCACCTAATTCCCAGCCCTTATCAAAGTGGCGCAATCACATAGTGAGCATGTATAGACAGACGCCAGGGCAATTGTTTCCGGGAGGGCAAAGCAGAAATCCATGAGAATGACTATTGATAACAAAACACAGTCACGAGGCACTGGTTTCATGCTGGGTCCTGCACAAAGCATTTTCCATTTTAATCTCTTATAAGCCTCACAACAACTTTATGAGGCTGGGCTATTTTGTCATCATGTCATAGGTGAAGAAGCCGATGCTTAAAAAGGTAAGTTGCTTGCTCAAGTTCCCATAGTACTGAGATAGATATTTATCAAGAGCTTAATAAAACCAGACACTATTTGAAATTTTATGCAGATACTATCATTTAATCCTCATGGCAAGTCTATGAAGTAGGGCCAGTATTTTACCTGCACAGATGAGGAAAAGGAATTATACAAAGTAAATCGAATAGGTCATCACTAACTCGTGATAAGGCTGGACTTTGAACCCAGGCAATCTGGTTCCAGAATGTATATTCTTAATCACTTTAACTAAGAACTAGATTTCAGAGTCTAACTTTTTAGCTTTTTAACTTGTCTGACTTGTCAAAGGGTCATTAACTGTGATAGATTCCGAATAGACTGCTTTTATTTTATGTATAGGAACCCAAAGATCAGAAGGGGTAATAGGTCCAGGATTCAGCAAGGTCTTAGCAGCATTTCCTGCAGTATTATTCATTGTGAGGGAAACTCCCAGCGAAGCAACAGGCATTTGCACAACTCTGGGGGACCTATGTGAGTTTTCTGAAGCAACTTAACACTATGAAGAGCTGAGACTCCCAGGCCGGAATGTGCTAGATTTCTCTCAGTGTGAATACATAGGGATGCATCCAAATTTACCTTGTTAACTCTCCTGGTCCTCCTGCTTAGAAACAAAGTAGGAAGAAAATTAAATAGTTGTAGCAAAATTCTCTAATTGTCCAGGTTCACAGGCATATTATTGGGGAAAAATTATACAGAAAGGCAATAATGTTAAATTTTTTTTTCAACGTTTTTTATTTATTTTTGGGACAGAGAGAGACAGAGCATGAACGGGGGAGGGGCAGAGAGAGAGGGAGACACAGAATCGGAAACAGGCTCCAGGCTCCAAGCCATCAGCCCAGAGCCTGATGCGGGGCTCGAACTCACGGACCGCGAGATCGTGACCTGGCTGAAGTCGGACGCTTAACCGACTGCGCCACCCAGGCACCCCGAAAGGCAATAATGTTAAAGACCATGAACCCCAGAGCCACATTTTCTAGGCTTAAAGATCAGCTCTGCCATTCACTAGGTTGGCTTTTGAGACAAATAAGTTAATATATGTATTGTCTTTCTTTCTGTCTCTATAAAATGAAGCATTAATAAAATCTACCTCCTGGGATTGTCTTGAGGATCAAGTGAAGTAATATACGTACAGCCTATAGTAAATTCTATGTACATATCTGCCATTATAATTATTAAGCTCTTTATGTGTTAGCTGAGAAACTATCATCCCATTTATTTATTCTTCATCCATTTTTTCTAGCTGGTCTCACAGTCTGTTTGAATACAGTCTTTATTTTAAAGCCTATTTTGTCTAAGTATTGCTAACCCAGAGGTGTTTTCACTTACATTTGCATGGTAAATGTTTTTCCACTCCTTCACTTTTAGTCTGCATCTTTAGGTCTGGGGTGAGTCTCTTTAGGCAGTTAATAGATAGGTCTTGCTTTTTGTATCCATTCTGTCACCTTTTGAGTGGAGCATTTCGATCACTTACATTTAAAGTAGTTATTGAGGGACGCCTGGGTTGGTCAGTCGATTAAGCATCAGACTTCCAGCTCAGGTCATGACCTCTCGGTTCGTGGGTTCGAGCCCAGTGTTGGGCTCTGTGCTGACAGCTCGGAACCTGGAGCCTGCCTCAGATTCTGTGTCTCTCTCTCATGATGCTCCTTCCTGCTCTTTCTCAAAACTAAATAAACATTAAAAAAAAAAGAAAAAGGAAAAAATTATCATTGATAGGTATCAACTTGTTGCCATTTTAAATGTTTCCTCGCTTTTTTTTTTTTTTTTGGTAGTTCTTCTCTGTTCCTTTTTTCTTCTCTTGCTCTCTTTCTTTGTGGCTGATGAATTTCTGTTGCGTTATGTCTGAATTTTTTCCTCTTTTTTTTTTTGTTTCTATTGTAAGTTTGGGGTTTGTGGTTACTATGAGGCTTATACATAACACCCTCAGTATATACCAGTCTATATTAAATTGATGGTCATTTAAGTTCAATCATTCTAAAACAACAAAAACAAAAACAAAAACAAAAATAAAGCTTTTTTTAAAACTCCTTCTTCTCCATTTCATGTATATGCTGTCATATTTTACATCTTTTTATTCAGTTGGTGAGGATGCAGAGGAAGGGGAACACTTTTGCACTGCTGGTGGGAATGCAAACTCATGCATCCACCCTGAAAAACAGTATGTAGGTTCCTTAAAAAATTAAAAGTAGAACCACCTTATGACCGAGCAATTGCACTACCAGGTATTTATCTAAAGGATACAAAAACGCTGATTTGAAAGGGCACATGCACACCAATGTTTATAGCAGCACTATCACCAATAGCCAAATTACGGGAAGAGTCCAAATGTCCACCTACTGAAGAATGGATAAAGAAGTTGTGGTATTAATATACAATGGAAGGTTGCTTGGCAATCAAAAAGAATGAAATCTTGCCATTTGCAATAATGTGGATGGAACTAGAATGTATTATGCTAAATGAAATAAGTCAGTCAGAGAAAGACAAACATCATATGGTTTTACTCATATGTGGAGTTTAAGAAAGAAAACAGATGAGGGGTGCCTGGGTGACTCAGTCGGCTGGGCGTCTGCCTTCGACTCAGGTCATGATCTCACGGTTTGTGGGTACAAGCCCTGCATCAGGCTCTGTGCTGACAGCTCAGAGCCTGGAGCCTGCTTCAGATCCTGTGTCTCCTCTCTCTCTCTCTGCCCCTCCCCTGCTCGTGCTCTGTTTCTCTCTCTCTCAAAAATCAATAAATGTTAAAAAAAATTTTAAAAAAAGAAACAAAAGGGAAAAGGATGGAAAATAAGATAAAAACAGAAAAAAATAAGATTAAAACTATAACAGACTCTTAAATACAGAGAACAAACTAAGGGTTGCTGGAGGGGTATTGGATGGGGGATGGGCTAAATGGGTGATGGATATTAAGGAGGGCACTTGTTGGAATGGGCATTGGGTGTGATATGTAAATGATGAATCACTAAATTCTACTCCTGAAACCATTATTACACTATATGTCAACTAACTTGGACTTAAATAAAATTAAAAATAAATAAGTAAATAAATAAATAAATAAATAAGTCTCTCACATTCGGGACACTTAATTTTGATAATTTAATACACTGGTAATTTGCAGAATGTTTTCGAGTGAATAATTTGAAAATTAGAGAGCAAATTTATTTTAAATTTTTTTTTTCAACGTTTATTTATTTTTGGGACAGAGCGAGACAGAGCATGAACGGGGGAGGGGCAGAGAGAGAGGGAGACACAGAATGGGAAACAGGCTCCAGGGTCCGAGCCAGCAGCCCAGAGCCTGACGCGGGGCTCGAACTCAGGGACCGCGAGATCGCGACCTGGCTGAAGTCGGACGCTCAACCGACTGCGCCACCCAGGCGCCACGAGAGAGCAAATTTATAAGCAGTTTCTTTCAAATTAACAAATCACAAAAAATAGAAAGCTATAAAATTTGGAAATCAGACTTAACATTGTCCATACATGACATATTTTAGAATCCCCTTTTGGTTAGACACCCCTTTTTTATTTTCATAATAAAAAATGCTCACATTTTAGTTTTCTAAGTTTCAACTCTTTAAAAAATTGTACTATTAACATAGTTAATACGGTTTTGTAATTTGGCAAAACTTGACCAAAAGCATTGTAATGGTGGAATCAAAAATTTAGACCAAGGTATTTTACATTTTTTGTTTTTTAATTAATAATGTGTTCATAGGTTAATTAACCTGTTTGTGGGAAGCCTTTCATGATGTGTACATATATCAGAACATCACTTGCACACTTTAAATCTATTATAATTTTGTTAATTACACTTCAGTAAAGTTGGATAACAATTGGTCCAAACTTTTATAAAGGAAAATTAATTTAGTTTTGATTCAGATATTTACCAAATATTTCATTAAATATTATTTGCATAGATAAAGCAAATTGCAAAGACAATATACAGTATATATTTAGAAAAAATTAAGTTTTAACTTATTCTATAATATTTTTTGTTCACAATAGATAACTTTTTTCTAATGACCAAGGTAATTGTTTCCAATAAAAGAAACCTATGCTTGAATAAATAATCTATATAAAAATTCTTTATTAAAACAAAATATTGCTAATAATTACACAACAGCATAAAAGTTGCAAGTTGTTTTATAACTAACAATTTTATATTTAATTTAACTTGATGAAAGGAAAGGGCCTTACAAATTCAGGAGTTCACTTATCTGTTAAAATGCCAATTGTTGGGAAATTTTCTGCAGTTCAAAATCCAATGCTCAATAGCTCTTCAATAACAATCCTGTGTAACAAGCTGGTGAAATTATGCCTATTACAGAAATAATAGAGTTGTATCTAACACCTTCCCATATTGCTTCAGCTTTTCAACTCTTGCGGGAATGAAAGATGATTAGATTCTATTTCTAGCAAAATTCCATTTGGGAATAAGAATGACTTAAAAGAAAGGAATAAACCTGGTTATTAAAAAAGAGACTCAAATAGATTTTGAATAATATGTTCTCATGTGCTTTTCCAAGTAAGCAAAATTTTACTATAAATGTATGAGCCAGTTAGAAATCCAGTAAAAATAAAAACATGAAATACAAGTATGCTTCAAGTAAATTCACATGGCAGAAGTTTGTGGAGGATAAAATCAAACTTGAGTCAAATCCAGAACACGTAAACATTTTTTAAGATCTAGGAATAACCATATTTCTATGATTTGATTTTTTTTCTTTCAGATGTTGGATTGCCATCCTTCCTGAATCAGCCTTTGAGAGACAAAAAGTTCAAATCCACCTCAAAATTTGTAAACATCTAATATTGGTGGCTTCCCAGTTCCTGATTTTCCAAAAGAACAGAGAGAAAATAAGATATTCATTTTCTGAAAACCTGGACTCAGGGCTCCTGGGTGGTTCAGTTGGTTAAGCATCTACTCTTGGTTTCCACTCAGGTCATGATCGCATGGTTCCTGAGTTCAAGTCCCATGTCAGACTCTGTCCTAACAGCATGGAGCCTGCTTTGCCCTCTCTCTCTCTCGCTCTCTCTCTCTCAAAATAAATACATAAAACTTAAAAAAAAAGAAAGAAAATCTGGTTTCCATTATGCTGCTCTAGGCAATGCACTAAGGAAAGCCTCTCCCTTATGCAGAGGTAAATACAAGGGAGACAGAAAGAATATACTCAAGTGAATGGGATCCAGTTGGAACCACCAATGCAAAACTAATTACCATAAAATGGAGCCAAGTATCCATGGCCAGCCAACCATGGCCCACCTCTTGAGAAACTATAGAGTAAGTCACAAACAGAGCAAGTCAATGGTTCGCCAAACTGAAGACTTCACAGAATTTTGCCCTGTCCCACTTTCAGCATAGCCCCATCCAAAGCTCAGTACCTCAGATTATCTGCAGATACACATGAAATATGAGCAGTATTTTTCAGTGTAATATAAAAATAATCTGTATAAGGGGCGCCTGGGTGGCTCAGTCGGTGGAGCGTCCGACTTGGGCTCAGGTCATGACCTCACAGCTGGTGAGTTCGAGTCCGCGTCGGGCTCTGTGCTGACAGCTCAGAGCCTGGAGCCTGTTTCGGATTCTGTGTCTCCCTCTCTCTCTGCCCCTAACCCACTCGCCTTCTGTCTCTGTCTCTCTCAAAAATAAATAAACATTAAAAAAAATAATAATAATAATCTGTGTAAGTAAAACATATTTATATTTTCAAAGTGTCAGGTTTAATACTGATTCTTTGGCTACAGTAAATTAACATTACAATCAGTTCAAATTATTTGTTTTTTTTTTTAATTTTTTTTTTCAACGTTTATTTATTTTTGGGACAGAGCGAGACAGAGCATGAACGGGGGAGAGGCAGAGAGAGAGGGAGACACAGAATCGGAAACAGGCTCCAGGCTCCGAGCCATCAGCCCAGAGCCTGACGCGGGGCTCGAACTCAAGGACCGTGAGATCGTGACCTGGCTGAAGTCGGACGCTTAACCGACTGCGCCACCCAGGCGCCCCTTCAAATTATTTGTATAATGAAGTTGAGAAAACAGAAGGAAAGTAAAATAGAAGGTGGGGGAGGGGAAGACAGAAGGAAGATAGAAGAAATTGTAAATTAAAATTTCACATATTGGATTACTTGCCTCTCTGTGTTTTGTTTTATCTTTAAAAACACATCTAAATGGTAGCAAGGAAAGTAATTAGTTCAGCTAATCAATATGTGGAATTCAGAGACTATGTCTACATATACTAAGAAATAAGGTATTGAAATTTTGTATTTTTCCATATCTGTCCGTACCAGGCATATAGGACCAAATTGTCTGTTTGTATGTCTCGCAAGATCCTTTAGCTGCCGTTTCTTTAGTTAGACTTTTCTACTTATTTCTTCCATTTAGGGTTTTAATAATAACAGCAATAATGTACCATCTCAAATTTAAACAAAAACACTTGCCTGTTATCTTATTTCTACAAATCTACCTTACAATTTAATACTAATACAGATGTGTACTAATTCTTACATGCAGCATGAACCCATTTATTAATTTGCTTTTTATGGATGTTGCTGGAATCTTAACAACATTATTGTACCTCCTAGAATAAACATTGCAGCCAAGGAAGTACATCTTTCAATTATCTGTCCAATTATCTTATTAGCTGGCATATGTTCTTCTTCTTATTGTTACCATGAAGACTTTAATAAGCACTATAAAATTACATTTGAGTTTTCATTTATTCCTAACGAAACTCTGGTGTCAAAATTTTGCCTTCTCTATTGTAGATGAAGAAAGTGATAAGGCAATTGTTTTCCTGTGATTTAATCATCCGTGTCACACCACACCTCATCCACTCTAGTAACAGCTGACTTCTGACTGATAACAGTTTGGGGGGGGGGACCATATGTCACTTCTGTTTATGACAGTTTTGAGATGGTCATCTCGACGTTTTTCTTAGCAGATATGTATTTAGCAGCCAGTGCAATATCACAGTTGATCCTGTTACCCAGGTGAACAGCCTTAACACAGAGGTCCATAATTAAAGAGCTACATGACGGAAAATGATGAATCCCTTCCTTCCCTTCCATGCTGCTTCTCCTAGAACAGGATGGAAACACAGACTGTGGCCGCAAGCCTGAATGCCCGTGACAGCAGCAAAGAGGCCATCTATCTCTGTTCCAACCAACCAAGACCTTTAACCGGGATTACATACACTTAGAGTGACAAAGTAATAATTACTGAAAATATTTGAGAGTGCAAAGAGAACACAGCACGTACTGAATGTATGGATGAAACGTTCCATTTAAATATCATACGTTGACTTTTCCTATGTCTCAACTTCGTTCCCAGCAATAACTCTATAAAAAAAAGTTATAGTCTCGTGTAAAAAGGGACTGTAAAAATAAAACCTGCACGTGTAAAATTCTCTGAATAATATTATATCAATATTATGAGCACTGGTCAGAACTTGTCACAAATAACTGAACCATTGATGCCTTAAGCCCTGTCAAGGAGAAAAACTAAAATTTTCTGAATAGAATGATAAAGACGGCAAGGAACTATCACCGTTGAGCACAATTCCTTCAGGGTGCATGTGTGGCCAACCAGTCTCTTCAATGGAGAAATACTTGTTATTTCTTATAGAGTCACTATCATCCAGAATCAGCCTGGATAAAAATTCAATAGAGTGTGTGTTTGCTGTTTTTCTCAAATTCCAAATCAAATAAATCCCCCATAATAAGGTCCTTGGGAAGGCACATATGGGCAAAGTCACAGAATTCACAGGGAATGAAGACAGAGCATTAGAAACAAACATCTAACAGACACAGCCCCTGCAAAGAAAGTATGAAAAGGCAAAACTCAATCTTTCTGGACTGAGCTGTCAGGCTGAAGTCACTGAAAAATACAGAATCCTAACTGAAAAAGACATCCGGGTGACAATTCTTTTCAAATACCTACATTTTTCTGTCTATGTAGTAATTAGAACACTTGAAAGTCTTCACTAAAACAATGTATCTCCTATGGCTTGGCCATGATTTTCCTCTCCAGGATGGTTCATTATCTTTCTTCATATTGTAATCTTCATTTTTGTGACCTGCTACTCCTCAAGGACGTTTTTAGTTTCTTTTTCCCTAAATGATCTTAACACGAAGGACTTACTAAGTATAAAAAGCAATGATACGTTCTGGTCATAATCTCATTAAGGTGGATTGACCATAGATTATAAATTGTGTGGTCTTAGGAATGCTATTTACATCACGCAATTCTTACTATCATCCTAACAAGTAATGTTCTTCAAAAAACAGTTTATCAAATGAATAATGGGGCCATAGGGACACCATATAGAAAAACACAAGTAAGAATAATTAATTTTCAGCAGTTTTCATAATAGATGTCTGAAAACATGGTACACATGTTCACTGGTATTTGGCATTGTTTGAGAAAAATGCTTTGTATCTTTCCACGAACGCCTAATGCTTTAATGTCTTAAAGCATCTTGTAGTAGCCCCATCAATCTGAACAAACTCAACAAAAGCAGAGTGAGGCTGTTTTGGCAGAAGGACAAAGGACACTTTCCCCTCAGCTCATAACAAATTGTTTTCATTAAGAACAAATGGTCTTGAAGCATTATTTTACTTGAGTCTGTGCCTGATGACAAGCCCAACGTGTAGATCCAGCATTCACCGTAAACAATAAGAATGGGTCTCGGCAAGGGAAGTGTCCTTCTTTAGTTGAAAAACTCCGTATTTGGGGAGCATAAGATGGGCCATTTTCAACCAGAAAACATCAATTTGTGATAACTTTTAATAGTTGTTTATACCTTCAGGCTCTGTCTATGATTAAGATAATTTTGAATACAATAGATATCATGAAAGGGCAGCCATTTTTTAGATACTCTTATTTTTATCATCGGAGCTATTGCTTTTCTGAAGCTACATTAAAGAGTAGTCATTTCTAGGTATCTCAACAGGCACATCTAGCTCATTTATCTCAAGGTCTTTCTACACTATGTGGAACTAGACCTTCAGAAAAAAATCATTTCAAATATCTTTTAGGAAATTCTTGCCAAAATTAAAATAAGTAACACCAAAAAAAAAAATTAGCTCAAGTGCCAAATAATGTAAAGGGGGACTGTGACATAATATAAGCACAACAGTCTGTATTCATAGTTTCAGCTCATTTTTTGGAACCACTATTGCGTGTTTTTTATAAACTTCTGATTAGTGAAACTGTATATAGACATTTCATAATGTGACCCTTACCTCTTTTTTATTTTAAAGCATGTTTGATTTTGAAATAACGTAACAGTCAGTGTTTAATACTTGAAAAATAGGTTCCGAGCATGCACCCTTCATAATGCTATTTTGTTACTTCAATTACTGCATTATATCTTTACTACCCGTTTATAAATCTGAGGTTCTGGCATACTATAACTCAGCAGTTTAAACTGAATCAGATTTCCAGATACAACTGATGTTTTGTAAAGGAAGATTAAAAACTAGCTAAGCCCAAACACTTCAAAAGCTTATTGGCCTTGCCCTGAGCAAGAATTCGAGGAGAGAGGAGGGGGTCATAAGAAGTACATTTTGTGTTTGAATAAGAAATTGATTTGGGGAAGAACTCCAGGCTAGCTGAGACAGAAGATCATAATTTTCTAGGCTTCCAACCCTCCGTCAATAAAAGAACATTAGAGAATCTATCCTCTAACGAAACGGTCCATCTTTGGCTTCATCATTACCATCAAAAAGCATTTTTGCTATTCACACAGCGGTTTCTCTACAGGAAGCAGGACGGATTGCCTTGAGTACAGGAGGGAACCGCAGAAGAGTCACCATTACTTAAAAAATGCTTACATCATCTACCAGGTGGGTGGTAAACAGGATCGTTACCTTGGCTCTCCCTGCAGCTACATACACACATGCCAAAGGGAGACAAATCGATACAGCAATAATTTTTAAATCCAATAAAATTGAGACAGAGAAAACTGAAGTGGTTTTATCAAAACACTACAGATAAATTCATATTCTTCATTTTTATTGCCTATGGACATGAGCCATCTTCCATTACACAAGTTATCTACTTCAATCTGATAACTATTTTAGGGGCACCTCATCTGCGCAATCACAGAGATACAAAAAATAAAGTTTGAACTGAAGAAAGAGGCCCAATTTCTCTTCCACAGCCAATAGCATACTATTTTATACGACAGAAAGAGAAAACAGTTTAGAACATATTGAATCTATTGAACTAATAATGTATTAATTATCTTTATAAAAACCAAAGGCTTTGAATTTTAAAAATTTGTACTTGGAATGTAACATAAATTAGATGATAGCAATATTATTGAAACATTATCTGTAGCCTAACTCTCTCTGACATTTTAAATAACTATTGAGAGGAGGGGCGCCTGGGTGGCTTAGTCGGTTAAGCGGCCGACTTCGGCTCAGGTCATGATCTCACGGTTCATGGGTTCAAGCCCCACGTTAGGCTCTGTGCTGATAGCTCGGACTGGAGCCTGCTTCAGATTCTGTGCCTCCCTCTCTCTCTACCCCTCCCCTGCTTGTACTCTGTCTCTATCTCTGTCTCTCTCATCCTTCTTGGGCTCTAATTCTTCCCACAGTTGTTTACAACCCAAGCTCCAGGCTGACTTTATCCTTGGAAGCAGGGCCCATCATCTGGAAAAGAAGACTTTTTCTCTGAATCTTGTTTAATGACATTTTCCAGTTCTACTCAGCTCTAATTCATGGCCCCTGATTCTCTGGGGTGAGTTGTGTCCTGCATGTTTCGTGATTCCAGCTGAGCTTATATTGAATCTTGAAACAGGGTTCCTTTCTCACCTTCTGCCTTGATCCTTTTCACCAGGTCAAAAGGTGTTCAGCCTGAAAGACACTTTCTCTTTCTGCTTTCTCCACCTGTCAGGGTATTTACAATGATTAATGGGATGGGCTATGATGTCACATTTTGTCAAAAGGTATCAACTAATGTTAACCAGTTCACTAGCCAGTCTCACTGTGCACTTCAAAATATTAATTACAGTGTTTCTAGATGTTACATAGACAAAGTCTTAAAACAAGACCAAGGAATTTGCGGAAAAACTAAGTTAAGTAAACTTAAGTTTATTGATGAATATCTCAGAGCTCTTTAATACCTTAATCTGCACATACATTTCAAAGAGGAGGTGTGTTGGAACATAGTTGCCATGTCTAACCATTTGATCAAGGTGCTCCCACTTTTTACTTGTAGAACATATTTAAGGCCTTATTGGAGACTCATTTTGGAGACATCCTATTGCTGAGAAAAATATAATAATCCAGGCTAAAAAGTGTTCAAATCTAAAATTTCAAGATATTTGGAAAAACAAGTTGTCAAGGTTTAACTTTTATATAAATAGCTTTTAAAAATTAAGATTTTCAGGGGCGCCTGGGTGGCTTGGTTGGTTAAGCATCCAACTCTTAAATTTTTCTTTTTTTTTTAACATTTATTTTTATTTTTGAAAGACAGAGAAAGACAGAGCAGGAGCAGGGGAGGGGCAGAGAGAAAGGGAGACACAGAATATGAAACAGGCTCCAGGCTCTGAGCCATCAGTACAGAGCCCAATTTGGGGCTTGAATTCAGGAACCATGAGATCATGACCTGAGCCAAACTTGGATGCTTAACCGACTGAGCCACCCAGGCGCCCCTTAAGCATCCAACTCTTGATTTCAGCTCAGGTCATGATCTCAGGGTCATGAGATTGAGCCCCACATCCGGCTCTGCACTGAGCACGGAACTGCTTAAGATTCTCTCTCTCCTCCCTCTCCCTCCACTCCTCCCCCCTCCTCACATGCTCTCTCTTTCTCTTTCTCTCTCCCACTCTAAAAAATAAATACACAAATACCGACATAAATAAATAAAAATAAAAATTTTCAAATGCCTAAGATTGATCTAATCCAACTATTTCTACTTAAAGTTTTTCATAATAATGAATCCATGTCTCTATATTCTTGGTCAAATAAGAAATAGTCACCACACTGAATATTACTGTTCAGAATTATAATACCCTAAAGTAATTATGTCACACAACCTCTTATCAATCAATGTAACTAGGCCATAGCTAAGAAAACAATTGAATCTTTTGCTACAGATAAATAGATGATGATAAATGATAGATAGATAGATAGATAGATAGATAATACTATGTATTATATAACACATGTGCCTGCCAGGGCCCAAGTTACACTGGCCAATAATAGTCAATGCTAGGCTGTACATTCACTGAGCTCAAAAATAATGTTTTTCTTTTTCACTTTTATTTTCTATATAGCAGTTACACAGTGGCTTACATAGAGTAAGTAGGCAGTGAATAAATGATATATAAAAATACATGGTTGAGTCTCATAGTGATAGAAGGAAGGAAGAGAAGAAGGAGGGAGGAAAATTGAAAGTCACACTACCTACAGTGAGTCTATTTCCTAAGTAATTATTGGATGTCTTCAGTTTCCAGGTCTTATGCTAACCACTAGCATGGATGTAAAGATGGCCTGGACTTAGGAATACCAAGCCTAGTATACGAGGTGGATATTTTAATGAAGAATACATTAACAATGTGGTAGGTCTATGATAGAGGTGTGTAGAAATATAAAGAGAATAAGGAGAAGACAGTAACCACTGTGCAGGGAAGGAAGCTTTCAAGGTGATTAATGTCTGGATTGGGTTATAAAGGAATTCATCAAGTGGAGAAGAGAGGGAGAGCATCCCAGACAGAGGAAGTATTAGCAAGTGTACAGGGAACCATATTCAGCACACAGTATATTCAAGAAAGTAGTATCAGAAGGGTGATGGGACTGAGAATAGGTGGGGAATGAGAAATGCCTAGGAGCTATGCTGAGAACCTGACGTTAGTCCTCTAGATTCATAATTTCCCATATTTATTTAATGAGAGATTCTTTTAAGTATGGACAAAACATCAACAATGATCCATGACATAAGGAACAAAAAATCTTCATCAGGGAGTAACTGCAGTAAGAAATTATCGATAAAAAACAAAATAATATCACAAATACATGAATTTATGGGACAATACATAATGCATAAGCAATTTATGCCAGTTTAATCCAATAGACATTGTACAACTTAAAGGAAAGTTGATAAGTAATGTCTATTTGTTAATAGCAATGCATAATGTGATCACATTTGTGACTTCCTGGAATTCATAGCTGTGGCATATCATTTAAAAGCAACTATTTAAGCTTTCAACATATGTAATTCAAAATAGGTTATTGAAGAAAAACTCTTGCCATCGTGAATTTTCTTTTCTCTCCATGGAACAGAGTTTGAGAAGGACTGCAGCAGACGATGGGGGAAGAAATAAAAGAAGAAACAAAGTGGTTCACCTTGGCAAGGAAATACACTCTATATGCCATATATAACTCAATTAAAAAGCAGCCAGGTCAAGAAAACCTCTTAAAAAGTTCTTTTTATGATATATGTAATGATATATAAAATAATATCTAGAGATTATGTTAGTATATATAAAAAATTTCAAGTACCAAGGGAGGAAAAAATGTGGCTATTTTTATCAGAAAAGTTCTATAATGCCAAGAATGTTACCGTCTGCCTGTTTATGGGAGAGTGGATCATTATAAACAAGTGACTTGGGAAAGAAACCAAGTCAACTTTGAGTTAGTGTCAAATTAAGAGAATTTCTTTAAGATAAAAACATAGGCAAGCCTAAATTATCTCTGAAAGCAGATGGAAAATGGCCAATTCAAATTAATGACTATGGATTTTAACTTATAGTTATTATTCTCTAGATTTTCTATTGTTATCACTGCTGCTTATCATGTTTATAATAATACCAAGAAGATAGTAAGCTTGAGAGCCAAATACACCTAGGATAAAATCCCAGATCTGTTACAATCTATTGGATTGTCCTTGGGTTATTTACTTGAAAATTCTGAGACTTGGTTTCTTGTTGTTTCTTCCTAATCTTCAAAATGCAGAAATAGTCATTTCATTGTGTTGTTTCAAAGATCAAATAAAATAATATTAAGTTACTAGCATTATGTGTGATATATATTGCCTTAGTTTGAGTTCCTATAGGAAGAGGATAAGAATTTAAACACTTTGTTGGGGAAGTGATCCCAGGAAACACATTGCTACATGCAGAAGGGAGAAAAGGGAATAATGTCAATAAAGTGTGTTATCAGGTCTGCTGCTGCTTGGGGTCCTCATGCTCAGTTCTGTTGCATACTATGTGAGACAGTGTAAAAGTTGTTCCTACAAAAAGCTCCTAAAGTGGTTCCAACCAATGAGTGAGGGAAATGAGGAGATTTATCCACTGAATCGTCATCTATTATTGGCTGATGGCTGGGTTCCAACAGCCTGGGAATGGGAAGGGTGTGTACCTGCACTCACAGTATCAAAGGCTAAAAGCTAAAAGCTAAACAACAAAAAAAGCAAATAATCCAATCAAGAAATGGGGAGAAAACATGAACAGCCATTTCTCCAAAGAAGACATACAGATGTTCAACAGACACATGAAAAGATACTCAACATTACTAATCATCAGAGAAATGCAGATCAAAACCACAATGAGATATCACCTCACATCTGTCAGAATAGTTAAAATCAAAAACACAAGAAACAAGTGTTGGCAAGGATGTGGAGAAAAAGGAACTCTCATGCACTGTTGGTGGGAATGCACACTGGGACAACCATTATGGAAAGCAGTATGGACATTCTTCCCAAAATCAAAAATAGAATTACCATATGATCCAGTCTTTCCAATAATGGGTATTTACCCAAAGAATTTGAAAATCCTAATTCAGAAAGACATACGCATCCCTCTGTTTATTGCAGCATTATTTATAATACCCAAAATATGGAAGCAACCCAAGTGTCCATACATAGATGAATGGATAAAGAAGATGTGGGATGTACATACAATGGAATATAACTTCACCATAAAAAAGAAAAGACAAACAACAACAACAAAAAAAAACAGACTCTTAAATATAGAGAACAAACTGGTGACTACCAAAGGGGAGGTGGAGGGACGGGTAAAATAGGTGAAGCTTATCATGATGAGCACTGAGTAATGTATAGAATGGTTGAATCATAATGCAATGGTTGAAACTAATGTAACACTGCATACTAATTATGTTGGAATTTTAAAATAAATTATTAAAAAAAACCCTAAAGGTAAAACCCGTAGGCACTCATTTGAATTGGCCATTTTGTTCAGCGAATGAAGAATACATCAGAATACTGGTAGCATCTTCTACATGTACCAAACTACCAATCCTGTGGCAAGCAGTGGGTGTTTTTTAGATTTGTATCCCCAGTTCATTTTTTTTCACGATAGGTACTAAGCAAATGGATGAATGAATGAACATTTGTTTGGTAACAAGTATAACTTATCTTTCTCCAAAACACTGAGTTTATGCCCTCAGGGATGTTGGATGCAAAAATAAATTAATTAATTGCTTATAACTGAAAATGTTATGGAATTAACATGTTCTGAGAGGCACTCACAAATCCAAAAGACTGAAGAGCTTTTATTCTGCTCTCAGACCCTTGTTCTTACAGTATCGAGAGGGGAAAATCCACAGCAATTTATAAATTCACTGGGTAAACAGAATTTAAAATAAGTTATTAAATTCATAGTAGGTCACATTTAGATTCTCAAGTAGCAGAAATAATAAAAGATAAGCCAACCATGTTGATCGCATAGATTTGGCTTAGTTGGTATTATAATAGAATCAGCAACCAGCTAGCAAGAGACTTCATGGTATAGAACAAAAAAAGAAGACACAGCTTCGAGCTGTTGACGCTGCAACATTGCTGGTTGTTTTTCACGGTGATTCTCTGCTCAAACCATTTTCACAGAAGCTGCCTGGACTTTCATATATTCTAACCAGGTTTTAGTACCAGAAAATTCCCACAGAAGAAATTAAAGTGAGTAAGTGTCTCTATTTTAAACACTGATACCACTGGGAAGAGTAAGGAGCATTCAGCAGGAATGCATTCAAATAATGATAATAAATATCATTATCAGCCTCTTTATATTTGTCATCGCTGGCTATGCTCATTTATATGTAGTTAGTATTTTACTCACTCTTCACATGAACATAATGAGGTAGTACTATTATTATTCTCCATTTTGCCTAGGAGAAAATCGGGGCTTAGGGACTTAAGTTCCTTTTCAAAGCTCACACAGCCAAGAAGTGACAGAGCTGCAGTTCAAAGCATGTCACCTCTGTCCACAGGATCCCTGCCCCTCACAATGTAAAGAAGCCAGCCACTTGCAACATTGGTCACATCTTGCTTAAAGAGCTTCTGTGTTTCGTCCAGGATACTCCCCCCTCCCGGCCTCTCTGCAGCGTTATTTCTGTGAGAAAATGTGTTCTGTCAGGCAAGTGACTTCCCAAGAAAAATGGAGGAATACATCCCCTGTGTAAGGCAGGGACTGTCAACAGGCCAGGGCTACCACTTGAATACGAACAGACTGCCATCTCACTCTCCCCAGCTCTGCCCTCCATTTTCCACCTCTGATCTCTAGTCTTATGAGATCCACCCCCTATATCACCATCCTGGACTGTGGGGTTCGCAAATGCAAGCCATAGAACTTCTTTAAAGGAAAACTATTCTCATCAATTGCCAAGAGCGTGCTTTCACAGCTTGAAACATCAAAACTTAATAAAAACGTTCATCTATCATGACTTACCATAACAAAGGAGGGGGTTAGCCTCAAAAACTGGTAAAAAACAAAATAAAACAAAACAAAACCCAGTTTGTTAGATCATAGAGGAATTTTAGTGCTAATTAGTTTTTCGTTTTTATTATGTTTTACTTTACGCATGTGGAAGAGTATCTATAAAACCATGTAACGTATAAGACCTAATGATAAAAAGAGCTTAGTTTATTTCTCTGACAGTTATCCACTCAGTTCACAGGGCAGAAATGTATTATCTGACATTGATGCTTTCTGAAGGTTAGGCCCCAAATGACTATTCAAGGCACATTGTAAATTTTTAATCTTTACGTGCCTATTTTCTCTTCAGGCATCCAAACTCAGTTGAACCGCTTTTTCGTCACATGAGGCCTCCATACACCCAGGTAGGGCTTGTCTGTGTCACACATACTGAAAGTCTGCAGAATCCTTTGTCTTATCCATGACCAGGGGTCTGAGTTCTCTGCCAGTTTCCACTTTATTTTATCTGCCTGTGGCAAAGCTCACGTGAGCCATCCATGATCACCACGCCAAATACACACTCCACCCCAAATAGGGATGCAGGCCTGGAAACAACGATGTATCTTATTTCCTCTCCATCTCTAGACCTTCTTGATTCACAATCCTGAATGCATTACACAGGATAAGCCTAAGAGGGCTTCAGAAAGGGCTGACTCTTTGATTCTAAACATCACATATATATTACTTTTCAAGAAAAGAGAAACTTTAAAAAATACAGGTATAAAAGTATACTTTGAAACTCATTCGTATCAAAAGTTGTGTTACTGTTGTTTTGTATTATTGCCTTGACCTAAATATGTCAAAAAAAAAAAATTGGGGGTATGTGTCTAATTAGGCTAGGCAAGTTTTTTTCACTATTTTTTGAAGAATAGGCTTTAAAATGCGTGTAACCAAGGCAGAAAAACTACTTATGAGAAAGCAGATACAAAATATAACCAGTCTTGTAGATTTCCTACTCGCCATTTAAACGAGTGTAACAGGGATGCCTGTTAAGCATCTGAACATCTTCGGCTGAAGTCATGATCTCATGGTTAGAGTCCTGCATCGGGCTCTCTGCTGTCAGCCCAGAGCCTGCTTCGGATCCTCTGTTCCCCTCTCTCTGCCCCTCCCCCTACTTGCTCGCTCAGTCTCTCTCTCAAAAAGAAATATTTAAAAATAAATAAACATGAAGAAGGCAAGAAAGCAAGAAAGAAAGTGCAAGAGTTAAAAGTTATGAAAATTTTGAAACCAAAAAAATGCATGATTGTCAGGCACCTCGTGGCTCAGTTGGTTGAGCATCTGGCTCTTGGTTTCGACTCCGGTCATGATCTTCTGGCTTCATGGGTTTGAGTCCTGCATGACAGTGCAGAGCCTGCTTGGAATTCTTTCTCTTTCCCTCTCTCTCTGCCCCTCCCCAACGCACGCTGTGTTTTTTAAATACACTTAAAAAAAATGCATGATTATCTTACACGAATGTGGCATTCTCCCTGCAGTGTGGTCAGAAAGTTAACTGCCATCCTCTCGCGTGCTTAGTAAAAATGGTCTGGGCCTCCTCCAGATGCTCAGTCTCTGAGAGTACGGCCCAGGAACCTACATTTTAGCAAGCACCACAGGGGAATATTATGCACAGCAAATTTTTTTTTCAATATATAAAGTTTATTGTCAAATTGGTTTCCATACAATACCCAGTGCTCATCCCAAAAGGTGCCCTCCTTAATACCCATCACCCACCCTCCCCTCCTTCCCACCACCCATCAACCCTCAGTTTGTTCTCAGTTTTTAAGAGTCTCTTATGCTTTGGCTCTCTCCCGCTCTAACCTCTTTTTTTTTTTCTACCCCTCCCCCATGGGTTTCTGTTAAGTTTCTCAGGATCCACATAAGAGTGAAAACATATGGTATCTGTCTTTCTCTGTATGGCTTATTTCACTTAGCATAACACTCTCCAGTTCCATCCACGTTGCTACAAAGGGCCATATTTCATTCTTTCTCATTGCCACGTAGTACTCCATTGTGTATATAAACCACAATTTCTTTATCTATTCATCAGTTGATGGACATTTAGGCTCTTTCCATAATTTGGCTATTTTTGAGAGATGCATAGTAAATTTAACTACCACTTCGGCCAACCTGATGTCCAGATTGCATTCTCTTTCACAGGGCTACCCAGGAATAGCTCGCAAGACTGCTTTGCTATCTCTACATCCCATTGCATCCCAGACTCACTCTGAGGTGTTTGTCAATGTTCTGATCTTTCTGAACAGAGCCACTCCACCACTCCCTCTGTCTTACCGCCGATTTGCCTTCTACTTGAGGCCACTCTTAAAGGATAAACACTGGCTAGTTTGGCTTCTCCCTTCTGTGCAAAGTGACTTTAACTTACTCAAAGGCTGGCATGAAGAGATGGGTAAGAGTTAAGCCTGTAGCGTTTGACTTCCTGGCTTCAAAATCCTGCTTGCCACTGACTGACTGTGTGACTTTGGACAAATGTTACTATCTCCTTGTGTATAGATAGATAGATAGATGATAGATAATAGATGGATGGATGATAGATAGATAGATAGATAGATAGATGATAGATAATAGATGGATAGAAGATAGATAGATAGATAGATAGATAGATAGATAGATAGATAATAGATGGATAGAAGATAGGTAGATAGATAGATAGATAGATAGATAGATAGATAGATAGATATAGATATAAATAATAGATGGATAGATGATAGATAGATAGAAAGATAGATAATAGATGGATAGATGATAGATAAATAGATAGATAGATAATAGATGGATAGAAGATAGATAGATAGATAGATAGATAGATAGATAGATAGAGATAGATAATAGATGGATAGATGATAGATAAATAGATAGATAATAGATGGATAGAAGATAGATAGATAGATAGATAGATAGATAGATAGATAGATATAGATAGATAATAGATGGATAGATGATAGATAGATAAATAGATAGATAGATAGATAGATAGATAGATAGATAGATAGATAAAGTAATAGTAAGATCTACCTCTCAGCATCGTTTAAGGGATTTAGTAAGTTAACATATGCAAAGCATTTAGCACGGGGCCTGACACACAGGAAACCCTGGGGAAATATGAACTGGCATCTTTATCCTACCTGATCCTCCTTCATGCAGACCACGACTTGGCCAGAAGGAATGGGTTGATCTAGAGAGGAGGTAGAGGAACTATTCTCCAAGCTCTAGGGTTCTGGGGTGCCTCTCAAAGTATGCTTTATAGGCAAAAACTCTTCCGCTTAGAGAAAAGCGGTAATTGTGGTGGAGTTTCTGCCTCTGAGAGAGGACTTTGCAGTGGTGTGAGAAAGTAAGGTAATCCCTGAAGTGTAGTCACATAAGGTCACAGAATGAGAATCTTAGTATCTGGAAAGCAATTTAATTGTGTAAATTAAACAAGATGTCTAAGGAAGGAAGTAAGGGTAATAAAGGAAAATAATAAGATGAAAGTGTCACGCCCCCCCCCAATAAAGGGCTACGTGTGTGCACACACACATGTGAGTTTAACCTTCTCTTTTCTTCTCTCTGACCTCACTAAAGCCATAGTCATCCAGGATGTGGAATCCCTACCCCCTTCAAATGGTCTTGCCTTTGGTAGTCACACTTGTATTCCCTAACTTAGCAGGTAGTCGAGTGAATTTATGAATTATTTGTCAGATTTCAGAGGAGTTCCCAACTGTCCATGTCAAATTCAGCTCTGCTTGATAGGTATGGTTTGGATTCCTGGAATCACTGAGTTCTGTTAGCAATTTCTACTCAGACTTGATTAAATACTTTCACCTCCAAAGCTACCACCTCCATTATTCATAATGTTATAAATTCAGTACAACCTTACATCAGACTCAGTATGTTTCATGTCTGGCACTCAGATTAAAACAGCAGAGGAACCTGGTCAGTTAATTGGCCCACTGTTAACCCTGTGTCTGCCTTATAGAAGATCTTCAATATTATCGAAATAATGCTTGAATGAATCAGTACAATGGATAACAAACCTCTCAAAGGGGGAGAATATTTCTAAAAATAGAAAGAGAGATAACCAAAGTTACACATAACAGCGATTAGCATATTATTTTCAGATTGGGTGTATGAGAAGTTATTTCCTCTATGCATAAGATATAAATGCTAAGCCACTTAAAAATGCATACACTACAAAAAGGTCCTGACCCCTGAGAGTATTTTGGGGGTGGGGGGAGAAACCAAAATTATAATTTAGTATGATGGGTGCAAAATATTTTTTAATGCATAAGATATGGTAAAAGAAACAAAAAAAGGTGATAACCTCACTCAATACAAAATAATCATACAAGCTCTAGTGAACGATTTGATGCTAATGTGAAATTGCAAGGGAGGAAAAGTATGTCTGCTTCTGGATAAGATTACTAGGTCATCGAACCCAATGATCTTGCCTTTGAAGGGCAGAATCAGATCTTCTGCAGTCTATCAGAGTACAGAAGACAGAGATCTGACATATCCTCAATGGCCTTAGGAGGACCATGCACAACGAAAAGGTCAAACCAAGAGATAGATTGCATCTGTCTCAAACTGCCACCTAGCTCTGACTCAACTCAGTGCCTTATTTCATTGAAGCTATCACCCTCTCTGTCTGCCTAAAAGAATGGAGCAGGGAGAAAAGCACTTTACTGCTTTTACTGCTAGACTATATCATCTTTTAAACTATGCTGGAACAGAATAAAAAATTAATAGAAACATGAAGCAGTGAAAAATATATCTAAAAAAGTAAGATGATACAGCAGAAGCAGATCTAAAAATGATTTTAAAAAGGCAATACTTTACATATATTTAAGAAATAATAAAAGCTGAACAAAATGAATAAAAAGATAAAAATTTCAATCAAGAATTAGAATTTACATAATAGATCAAATGTGTATTCTAGAATTAAAGAATAAAAATCAGAAATCAGAACTCATTATTAGAAACTGAGAGCAGGTTGGACGTAATAGAAGACAGGATTAATGAACTCAGAGACAGACCAATAGAAAGAAACTGAAACAAAGGGGAAAAAATAAAGTAGAATGGAATAAATGACACGAGTGTTACATAATTAAAAGAACAAATATACATATAATTAAAGTTCAACAAGTAGAGCAAGGAATATTTAATATTTAATGAGATAATTGGTGAGATTTTTCCAAAACTGGAAAAAACTTTAATCCACAGTTTCAAAGAGCCCTGCAACTCCCAAGAAAGAAACCTCTATGGAAAATACACATTGGTAGAACATAATTAAAATGCTGGACAAAAAACAAAAAAAAAACCCAAAACTTTTAATGACAGTGGGAAAACAAGACATATTACTTCTAAAGAAGTAAGAGCACAAAAATATAACTGACTTCTCAACAGAATTGGCCAAATCAGAAGGCAGTGGAATGCCATCTTTAAAGTGTAAGGAGGGAAACCCTGCTAACAGAATTCTATGACCATAGGAAATACCCTTTAAAAAAAAAAAAAGACAAAATAAGAAGTCTTCAGACAAACAAAAGCTGCCCTCTAAGAAATATTAAAGGGAGGAGAGCCTGGGTGCCTCAGTTGGGTAAACCTCCAACTTCAGCTCAGGTCATGATCTCGGAGTTCATGAGTTGGAGCCCCGCATTGGGCTCTGTGCTGAAGGCTCAGAGCCTGGAGCCTGCTTAGGATTCTGTGTGTGTGTGTGTGTGTGTGTGTGTGTGTGTGTGTGTGTCTGCCCCTCCCCCACTTGCATGCGCGCGCACGCACTCTCTCTCTCTCTCTCAAAAATAAACATTTAACAAAAAGAAATATTAGAGGGATATTAAAAGGTTATTTTAAGAACAGAAAACTATCCTGGGAGCACAAAATTTCAGAAAAGAGTGACTAGTAATAAAAAGAGAATATAAGTAGGGAAATACTGTGAACATCAAAATGTATAAATATGCTCAAAATGAATTTTAAAATTAAAAAATAGCATATTAAATATTGTTAATTAAAAAGGAAAACAACAGAGGGATAAAAGAACAAATAACACATGGAAATAAAAGATTTTTTTAAAAAAATGAAATCAAGGCACCTGGGTGGCTGGGTCAGTTAAGTGTCCAACTTTTGATTTCCATTCAGGTCATGATCTCATGGTTTGTAAGATCGAGACCTGCATCCAGTTCCATGCTCACAGCACAGAGCCTGCTTAGGATTCTCTCTCTTCCTCTCTCTCTGCCCCTCCCTTACTCACACACAGATGTTCTCTTTCTCTGTCTCAAAAATAAATAAATAAACTTAAAAGAAACATAAACAAACAATAAAATGGCAGGCATAAGCCCAAGTACATTAAATATAAATGGACTAAACACTCCAGTTAAAAACCAAAAAACTTCAGAATGGATTTTTTTAAATCCTAGGTTAAGTACTATTTACATGAGATGACATCTAAATATTAGGAACACAGAAGTTTGAGAATAAAAGAATAGAAAGGAAAACTAGTCTATGAAATGTAAAGGAAAACACATTAGCTTTTGAAGGCAAGGCAAGAAGTATCACTAAAGATAAAGAGTGGCATTTTATAATAAAACAGCCAATTCAATAAAAATATAACACCTTCCATGATTACATTTCATTTTATACTTAGGAAATAAATACTTGGGCATCAGATCAACATGATCATATGAGGTGTGGTAGCTGCAGAAACCATGCTGCTGAGAATTTAGAGATGAATGAAAGTGAATAGGGACTGGCAATATAGGCTACAATTTCAATGCTTGGATGAGAAGGAAAAGAAAGTGATAGGTCATGAGCTACCAAAAAGTGCAGATCTTATCAGATGAGAGAGACTTGGGTGTAAGTTAAACTTACAGTGTAAAAGGCTTTGAGACCTTTTGGAAAAAAAATTGCCACTATATGGTACACTGCTCATCTGTGCTATGCAGACTGTACGAGAAGGTTTATGTGACAGCAGAACACTGATGACAGTTCTGCCTTCTTCCATTTGCACTCCGACCTTGCACAACTCAGTCATCCTGTATCTATTTCTCCTTTTGTAAAATGAGAATATTAATACTGACCTTATTTTTATTGTGAGAAATGAATATAATTTTTAAAGAAAATGCTTTGTAAATGAAGCATTCTATAAACACAATACATTACAAGGTAAAATGCAGCTTACAAAACTGAAAAGAGACATGGTGAAACAGTGATAAATGTATTAGAAATTCTATTCCCTTTAGAATTTAAGAAAACTAATTTTTGCATACATACTTGGGACAATGTCTATATTTTCTTTCTGTATGGTGCTTTGTCTATAAAATATAAATATTACTTTGTACTGAAATATTTCCAAGAATCTAGCATACCCCACCATTTTCATTCTTTGGAGTGCTCAGGACCCCAGAGGGTGCTTTACCATGCATATGCGTCTCCCATTATTGTGATTATTGCCAATTCCTTGGCAATTGGAGACATTCTACTCTGGAAACCCTATGAGTTTTGATGAGAGAGTTTTTGTGTTTATGTAGGAAGGTAATTGAGCAAAACTGTTTATAAAAATAGATTTCTATTTAGTACCACCTTGTCACAGAACATAACTGGAAATATCCCAACCATACTTTGGCAGATGACAGGAGCCACGGAAGCCCTGCAGCAGGGAAGTTTCTCGGCAGACACAGAACCCAAGGCATAAAATACTAACATTTCTACTACATAAAATATTAAATCCTAGATGGCATCTTCTTAAAATTTTTAGCAAATGCAGGGACACTTAAGAAGAACAGATCACAGCATTAAGTTATAAATTCAAAAACAAGGAACAATTCTCCCTGATGGAGACATCATTTCTCCTCTGTGTACTTGGCTTACCAAGCTCTGGAAGATCTTTATGTGGTTAATGATGCCAGTGGTGGCGACCATCACTTCTTCGGGAAATGGTTATCCTTAATTTAAGTTGGCTGCCCCAATTCTTCAGCATTGTTTTCTTGTGTAATTTCTGGGAGAACTCAGACATTTTTGCTAGATAAGCATCCTTCTTTACCCAAATGTGGGCCTAATAAATGCAACAGGAAAACACAGAGTACAGTAAGAAACAAGCACATCAGCAGGCTCGATGCTGAGCACACTCATCTAAAAGCCAGAAGGCAAGAGTCCTAAAAAACACACTTTGCATGGTATTCTTAGGAAAACCACATATTCTGTTTTCACATCAATATTCCCCTCTCTAATTTTTGAACCTATCACATAAGATCACAGACATGTGGTAGATTTTTACTGTATCATCTTAGGTAACACAAAACTAAATAGCCCAGAATTCCCTTGCCTAAATAATCTGGGTTAAGGTCAGCCATAAGAAAAACTGGTGTGTTATGTGGGAGGCAGAAGTGAAGTAGACATTGTGCTCTAAGGGATGACACTGTTAAATATGATTGGCAGATGTCAGTTTGTTCTTAATGCTCCATGTATATCTCTCTTTCCTGACAGTTGACCCTACTGGATATCAGCAACCCAGGCCAAGAGTGTCTTCATTGAGAACTTAGTCATAAAGAACCAACAACCTACACAGACTCTTATACCAATTCTACTCCAGCACCCAGAAGTGCTTTTCTTTCTTCAAGTTCCCAGTCACTCATCAACACCATATTAATTAGGGACTTTTCTTTGATTCTCTCAGACCTTTACTCTCCAACTCCTCCGACAATGGTAGGATGTTTATTTTACACAATAAATTTCTTATTTCATAATATTCATAGTGATTTTGCTTCTAGGATTGAACTCCAACTGATCTAAGAGGATAGTATGAAATAAGAGTTGGTAAAAGCAAAAAGAAATTTTATTTTATTTTGTTCTGTTTTAATTGTAAAAAAAAAATCCTTCAAGTCTACGCAGAAAAAAAAAGAAGAAATTTTAAATTGTCTTTAACACAAACATAATGGCTAGGCTTGACCCTATTTGCATGACCTAGAGCGAGAGTACAAATGGATGTTCACATACCCTATCATTAAATATACATAAATTATTAATTGAACTAAAACCTCCAAGTAAAATATGCTCTATTTTCCTATCTTGAAATATTATATCTTAAAATTATAAAAATTCAAAATATACATAAAATTATGACATACCTTAAATACCAAATTAGACAATTTTTAGCCATTTTTTTTAATTTTTTTTTCAACGTTTATTTATTTTTGGGACAGAGAGAGACAGAGCATGAACGGGGGAGGGGCAGAGAGAGAGGGAAACACAGAATCGGAAGCAGGCTCCAGGCTCTGAGCCATCAGCCCAGAGCCTGTGGCGGGCTCCAACTCACGGACCGCGAGATTGTGACCTGGCTGAAGTCGGACGCTTAACCGACTGCGCCACCCAGGCGCCCCTAGCCATTTTAATTATTAGATGAGTTTTTATTAATTTCAACTTGAATAAACTATGCTGAGACAGTAACAACCAAAGTTGTCAATAAAATTCTTAAAACAATAGTTATATTCAGAAATAATGAATTTTTCGTATCAGATTCAAACATCACATTGGAGACACACAATAAATTGTCCTTGTGCATAGAACATTAGAAAATATTTCAACTTTTCACAAAGTCACTATTACTAAGATCATGATATTTGCCATCTATAAAATTATTAACTAGCTTTCTACTATAAACACTAATGTAAATTGTACAGATCTAGTTAATGCTTTAAGAGAATTGCATATATACAAGTTTAATTTCAATGTGAATTTTTATAATCCAAGATGTTCTTTAGCTTCCACATTGAACTATTTTAAATATCAAGCCACTTCAATTATGTTTCCGAGTAGGATGCTGTAATGGTTAATTTTATGTGTCAACTTGCCCAAACCATGGATGCCTAGATTAAACATTATTTTGTGTGTGTCTGTGAGTATTTTCAAATGAGATTACCATTTGAATTGATAGACTCACTAAACTGGATTGACCTTCCCAATGTAGTAGACATCATCCAATTCATTGAGGTATAAATAGAACAAAAAACAAGAGAAGGGAGGATTCATTCTCTCACTGCTTGCCGGCTCGAACTGGGACATAGTTCTCCTGATCTTGGACTAGAATTTACATCATTGACTCTTCTGCCTTTGGATTTGGACTGGGTTATACCACCAGCTTTCCTGGGCCTCAAGCTTGCAAATTGCAGGTTGTAGGATTTCTCAGCCTCCAGAATCATGAGCCAATTCTTCATAATCGATAGATGATAGATAGATAGATAGATAGATAGATAGATAGATAGATAGATAGATAGAAAATAAGTTCTCTGGAGAATGCTAATACAGATGGTATAGTTTGTGTGTGACCAAGTCCAATGGAAAAGTCAGATAAAATAAAAAAAGCTTCTGTTTAAAGTCATCAGAGAGCTGTGGAAGTGAAAAAAGACTAGAGAGGCTAAAATTCTGGAAAAGTAGGAATCCTGGAGAAGTAGTTAACAGATCTACAGCCATTTTTCTCTGGAACATTTGCTGGTTTGAGGCAGGCAAAACTGACAACTTCAAGGTGTCAAATATACATATGATTAGAATTTCCAAAAATACATGGTAAGGTAGATGTTTTAGAGGAAGGGCAGAAAAATATTTGAACAGAAATGGTTGATATATTATCCAATCTGATGAAAACGATAAACCTATATATCTAAAAAACCACAACAAACTCCAAGCACACAAAATATAAAGAAAACTACAGGAGCTCATGTCACAATCAAATTGCTAGGATGTAGTGATAAAATCTTAAAAGCAGCCAGAGAAAAAGACGTACTACATAGGAAATAAAAATAAGACTGGAAACAGGTTTCTTATTTGAAAAAGTATCCGTTTGAACACAGCAAAGCATCATTTTTGAATAACCAAAGGAAAGGAAATGACCTAAAATCACATGCCTATTGAAAATTGCTTTCAAAAGTAAAGGCAAAATTGAAGGGTTTTTTTCAGATATATAAAGATGAAAGAATTCATCATTTGTAGATCTGTATCATAAAAAGTGATAAAAGAAGTCTTCCTAGAAGGTGGAAACTGATACCAAATTAAAGTTGGATCCACCTAAAAGAAAAGAAGAGCAGAAATGGTAATCACATGAGTAAATGTACAAATCTTTTCTTATCATTTAAATATCTTTAAAATATAACTGATTGTGTAACCAAATAATAATGTAGTGTAAGTTTTATAAAAATTCAGAAGTAAAATATATAGCAATAATACAAAAGCCAGGAAGGAAGAAATAGAAGCATAGTGTTCACAAGAACATCACAATATGCGAATATGTTGAGTTACGTGAATATATGTGAAGTGTTATAATATCATTTGAAGGTAGTCTGTCATAAGTCTGTCATAAGTCTGTCATAAACTCAGAAACAGCCACTAAATAGGAAAATAAATGGTTGTACTAATAAACCGAGGAGATAACATAGGATTATAAAAAATACTCAATGTAAAAGAAGGAAGCAAAACAGGGAAAAAAAGGAACAAAAAACATATGATACAACAACACAACAAACAGAAAGCTGATAAATTTAGACTTGGTCATCTCAACAATTGCATTAAATATAAATAATACAGACATACTTTCTTCAAGTCACAGATTGTTAGAAGATCTCAAAAGGTAAAATCCAACTATACGCTTCTTAAGAGAAACACATATTCAACTTAAAGATATAAATAGTTCAAAAGTCAAAGGATGATACAACATATATTTTAATAACACCAACCAAAATAAAACTAGAGTGGTATATTAGTATCAGCCAAAGTAGGTTAGAGCAAAGAATATGAACAGTCATTTCTTAATGATAAGAATAAATGCATTAGGATTACATAACAATTCTTCAATGCTGATGTCTATTAACAGAGTTTAACATACATGAAACAAAAACAGACAGAACTGCAAGGAAAAATAGGTAAACCCACTGTTGTAGTCAAAGATCTCAATATTCTCCAGTCAATAATTGATAGAAAACTAACAGAAAATCAGGAAGGATATAGAAGACTTTAACAACATATTGTTGAGGGAAATTAAATGAGATAGAAATATATATCATACTCTTGGGTTGAAAGAATATAGTGAAGACTTGATCTATAGACTTAAATAGATCTATAGATTCAAATGTATCCCAGGCAAAACCCAAAAAGACACTTTGGTAGAAATTGACATGTTCCTTCTAAAGTATACAGAAATGCAAAGGACCTAAAATAGCCAAAACAACTTTTAAGAAGAACAAAGTTGGGAAACTAATGCTACCTGATTTGAAAACTTGTTTTACTTATTACAAAACTACAATAATCAAGAACGTGATATTGACACCAGGATAGACAAATAGACTTTTTAAACACCATAGAATGTCCAGCAACAGACCTGCTCATATATAGACAGCTAATTTTGGCAAAGATACAAACTTAGTTCATTGGGAAATGATGAAATAATTGTACATTCATCTCCAAAAAAGTAAATTTTACTTACATCTCACATCACATATCAAAATTAACTCAAAATGGATGGATCATAGCTCTAAATATAGAGCTATATATAAACTATATATATATATATATATATAAACTATAGTATATAGTATATAGTATATATACTATATATATATAGTATATATATAGTATATACTATATATATATAGTATAAACTATATATATATATATAGCTCTAAATATAGTGCTATATATAAACTATATATAAACTATAAAACTTATAAAGGAAAACATAGCGAAAAATTTTTGTGATCTTTATGTTAGGCAAAGCGTTATTAGAAATGACCTTAAAAGTATAATCCATATAGGGAAAAAATGACAAAGCAAACTTTATTAAAGTTAAAAACTTCTGCTCTTTGACAGACACTGTTAAAAGAATGAGAAGACAAACCAGAGAGTAAGAGAAATATTTACAGATCATAAGGCTGATAAAAAAATATGAAAATATATGCAGAACTCTCAAAAGTCAATCATAAAGAAGCAAACTGATTGTGAAAATGTGCAAAACATTTGACCAGATATTTTCCAAGAAGATGTTCAGTGACAAGTCAATAATATCCTTAGTCATAAAAATGAAATAAAAATGAGATTTCATGACACACTATACACTAATTATATTGATATAAAAAGACTGATCATATGAAATGTTAACTACACTGTAGAGGAACTGGGACTCTGATACTCTGGAAGTGATAATATAAAAAAAAAGAAGAGAGGGAAACAAACCATAAGAGACTCTTAACTATAGAGAATAAACTTAAGGTTGATGGAGGGAGGAGGGTAGGAGATGGCCGAGATGGGTGATGGGTATTAAAGAGGGCACTTGTTGGGATGAGCACCGGGTGTTGCATGTAAGTGATGGATCACTAGATTCTACTCCTGAAATCAATATTGCACTGTATGTTAACTAACTAAATTTAAATTTAAAAAATATAACCACTTTGGAAAGCAGATTGGCAGTTTCTTCAAATATTAAGCACATACCTATGGTATAATCTAGCCCTACCAAGGAAAAAGAAAGCCTTTGTACTTACAAAGACTTGTACATGAATGTTCACAGCAACTTTATTTGTCATAGCTAAACACTGGAAACAATCCAAATGTCCATCAGCAGGTGAACGGTTAAATTGTGCCATATCCACTACTGGGGAATCGAAAGGAATACACTATTGATATGTGAATACACTTACATAGAGGAATCTCAAAATGGTTATCCTAAGTGAAAAAAGTAAGGCAAAATAACATAATCTGTATCATCTTATTTATCTAAATTTCTAAAATATATAAGTTAACTTATAGTGACAAAAAGCAGATCAGTTTTGCAGATTAAGTGATAGAGAAGAGCAGGGAACATCAGGAGAAAAGGATTCCAAGAGATTCAAGGAAACTTTTAATTGTGATGGATATGTTCATTACCTTGGTTGTGGTGATGGTTGAGTGGATTTACACAAGTGCCAAAGTCATTCAGTCATTCACTTTGAGTATGTGCTATTTATTATATACCATTATTTCTCAATAAAGCTGTTCTAAAAATCAAATACTAGGAATAAATCTAATTAAATATCTATAGAAACCCTTTAATGAGAGAGAGAAAATATAACAGAGAAATTAAAGAATACTGAAATAGGTGAAGAGGTACACCATTTTCACAGAAATAAAAATCAATATTGCAATGGCAATTCCCCTCAAATCGATAGATTTAAGTCAATGTAGGTTAAAATTTTATTAAGGTGTGTGTGTGTGTGTGTGTGTGTGTGTGTGTGAGAGAGAGAGAGACAGAGACAGAGACAGAGACAGAGACAGAGAGAAATAAGAAGTTGGTTTTAAAATATATATGTCCTTTACATCTTGTGTCAGATTTACTTAGAAGTATTTTGTATTTGTGGATGCTATTATAAATGGTAGTTTTTAACTTTGATTTTGGATCGTTCACTTCTAGTCTATGTAGAAAAATGAATTTTTGTTTATTAATCTTGTATCCTGCAACCTTACTAAGTTCATTTCTTAGTTCTGGGGTGGGGGGGTTGAGGATTATTTAGGATTTAGGATTATTTAGGTTTTTATTTAAGATTAAATTAAAACCATAAGGTGATACTAGTATACCCCTACAAGAATGATTATAATGAAAATAGCAGAAAATAGCAGGAGTTAGCAACGATGAAGGATAACAGCAGCTCCTATACAGTGCTTGGGGGCAGGGGGTAAAAAATTAATACAACCACTTTGGAAAACTGAAACAAAACCTATGCATACCTATTGCTCAGCAATTCCACTCGTTGATATGTACCCAAAAGAAATAAGCATATAGATTTACTAATAGATGTGAACATGAGTATGCATAGCAGCACTATATGCTGTTTCCAAACTGGAAACAACACAAATGTCCATCTACAATAAACAGGATAAATACATTTTGGTGTTTTCATGCAATAAAATACTATATAGCAATGAACAAATTCTAACTATATGCATCTGTTGGGGGAGGTCATTGATTGCTGATTGACCGGTGAGATAAACCCAGGTAAGTGGCAGCTTCTCATCCCCTGCCCTGTTCTTGGAATGTGCCCTTGCCTTCCCTACTCCCAGAAGCTGCCCTGTGGATACAGCCTTGAAAGAGTGATGTGTTGTTGAGACCATCTGGATGGTACACATGACTCAACCCAGTTAAAACCAGTAGGTCAGCTTTGAAGAGATGGCTGATAAATGCAGAAACTACTCGTCTTGCAGCCACCCAAGATATATGTAAGTTCCCTTGCCTGCCACCTTTCAATCTGGGATGGTCTGCCTCTTTCTTCAGTCACTCCCTGCACTGTGTGTTCCGGGGGACCAGTTTCAGATTACATGAGGAAAGCCCTTGAGGTTGCAAACTAGCAGCAGCAACATAAATGGATTTCAAAATATTGAACAAAACAGTCCTGTACGTGATTCCATTTACATAAAGTAGTAGATAGCAACAGTTACAGTTTTAGAAGTTAGGATAGCAGTTCCTCTCGGCAGTGCTAATGATTGGAGGAAACTAATTACATAGGTATTGTTCAGTGTGTTAGAACTCACTGGGCCTCACATTTGAGATTTGTCCCCTAGAATAAGACATCGTTTGCATCTGATGTCAGCAGTTGTACATGCCACAAACCTCCATGGCATTGACATGCAGTCACCTTTCATTTCAAGGTCATGGGGCAGGAGATGTAGGAGAAATATCCATTTCCTTGGGGCCTAAATTATATTAGTCACAAGAGCAGATGTTTAGGGTTACAGGTCACAAGTGCAGATCCCAACCAACAGATGGCTTATGTGCTTCACCTTCAATGAATTTCTGCATTTGTGACCTACAGGCCTCTCTGAAACATAGGGCCCAGATCGGGGACTGCCCTTGCCCTGATCTAAGACGGTTCTGATCCAGTTAGAATTTAACTGGCACATGTGTCTGGCGACTAAGGTGTTTGTTTGCCACAACTAGTTTTACCCATTGCTTCTAGATATTTTTCCCATTCTTGAGGGTACTTTCTCATAAAATGCTATTTATTTGCTGTATTACCGTCAGGTTATATCTAAGAATGTTCAAACTCCAATAAAAAGAAGAGAAAGAACAATTTGATCCCCAAATAAACGTGGACCTGGTTTAAACCCACGGATTTATTACATTCATTTGATTAGCTGTAGTCCATTTTTGTCCTCCCTACAATGCGTAGAAAGCTATGAAGTTCTAAACTGAGGTCTTGTAGCAGCCTATGTTGATTGTTCAGTGTCAAAGTCAATGTCAGTTCTATACATGACCAGTTCACTGCTAATTAGATGTGTTTGCAATTTGCAATTTCTTATATCCTGGGAATTAAACTCCCAGAGGCTTGAGTATGGAGAAATGACCTAAGGAAGGGACCCAGATTCAGAGAGGTATGTCACTAGTTTATCGCTTCTGCAGGCAGGTATTCACCCAGATCATCGGAAGAAAGCACTGGGAGGCTTCCCTTTGCACTCTGTCAGCCAGCTGATACCATCCTGTTTCAGCTGCCCCCCACAAGGGAAGAGACAGGCCTTTTAAAAGAAACTGCAGCATGCTCTGAGGAGTCTCCTGGGTAACCCAGAGAGACCTGGAAGAAATCTGCCCAGCATGGAAAACAGATGATTTGGGGTGGGGTGAATAGAGAAACAGAGAGAAAGCAAAGAGGGAAAATGAGAAATTTCACTTATCTTTATGTCACGGCAAGATGTTCTGTAGGCAACCATGCATTATTTCAAAGTAAAAGAAGAGAGGAACAACTTTTGGGAACTTTATAATTGTGCATAGTATGTATTAAACACCTTGCAAAAATCAATGTATAAGCACCCAAAAGAAAATGAAGGATTGAAAAAAAGTACAGAGAAAAGCATGTCTGCCTAATCTATTTTTTTTTCTCTAACAGAGTAATAGAATTGAGGAATCAATAGTTATAATTAGTCTGATTGCCCAAAGGGGACTGGACGTAATATAGATGCAAAGGGTTTCATCTTTGTTAAATTTCTAGTCCTGGGCTGCTTGGCAAACGTCTCCAAAATGGAGAAGACAGAGGAAAGGATTTAGCTCATTTGGGATGTAAAAGAGGCTTCTTCTGAGCAATGCCTGTGTCATCCTACAGTGGAAAAGGTGTGGTAAGCACTGATATACCAAATTCCTCAAGGATGTCACGCCTGTTCCTTTTTCACACCTTTATTAATTACTTAGATGAAGGTCGACTGTCAGACTCTTGGGTGTTCACAGGAGAGTTTTCCCATCAAGTCTGTCACTCCTGCCATTAGAAGGTACATCTGCTCCCCTCCTCACACCCGTTATACCCCCAACCACCATACACCTGGTCAAACTTTCAATGAAGTTTATTTTAACAACACTCAATTGAAATGGGGCAAAAAGAAAAAAAAATCTCTGAAGATAATGGAAGGAAAGGAAAGGAAATTATCAAAGCGAATTATCAAAATTATCAAAAAGTTGACTCTATTCCTTCTCCATCTTTTCTACTACTGCTTATAGATCCGGCCTTTCATTATTTCCTGTTTGAATTGCTCTAAAAGCTTCATATTCCTCGGGGTGCCTGGGTGGCTCAGTCGGTTGAGCGTCCGACTTCGGCTCAGGTCACGATCTCGCGGTCCGCGAGTTGGAGCCCCGCGTCGGGCTCTGGGCTGATGGCTCAGAGCCTGGAGCCTGCTTCCGATTCTGTGTCTCCCTCTCTCTCTGGCCCTCCCCCGTTCGTGCTGTGTCTCTCTCTGTCTCAAAAATAAATAAATGTTAAAAAAAATTTTTTTTTAAAAATAAAAGCTTCATATTCCTAAGACATCATTTTATATTCATCTGAACTTGCTTTCAGAGATATTTCATAAACATAAATTTGACTGCTACTTTGCTGCCCGAAACCATTCATCACCCCAAACTTCTTGTCCAAGCACATAGCTCCTTCATAATCGATCTGATATTTTCCTCCAAACTTATCTGCCACCACCACAGAATACCCTTGATTTCAGAGGTCTGACAACTTTCTTTTCCTCCAATATTAGGCTTCTGGTTTCTGTGTGATATTCTACAAAGGCAACGACAGACTGCAGATGAGTGAAAAGTGTTTATTGCAGGAATCACCTTGCCACGAGATGATTTTTTTTAATTGGTAAGATATAACACAACCTGAATTTTTATTTGGATATCAGAGGAATCATTTCCCAATAATTAATTTTTAAGTTATCTACTTTTTAATAGAGATTTGTAGAACATAGTAAAATGTCTCAACTTCAGAATGTCACTTTTCTTCCCAGGTTTTTTTTACTTTATACACACATGGTTTATGATTAAGGAAAATCACGAAAAATATGGTCATCCTAGGGATAAGATTTCTTTCACGTTTATTTTCCATTCTCATCCCAGTTTTAATAAAATCTATTTATTGATTTCTATGTGACTTAAACTTTGATATAAGCTAATTCTGTGATTAGAGGTATCTACTACAAAAATAGTTTGTGGACCTTCTTTTTTTAGAAGTCCATATAGTCATTTGAACATCCAGGAAAAAAAAATTACTCAGAAGGACCTTTTGAAATACTACAGGGGATTGATCACCTCTTGTACAGGATCTGCCTATGACATTTTGCCCTCCTAAGTATTAAATCAGTCACCTAATATAAAAGTAAATACACGACCACAAAACTAAACATCTGCTTTCCATGCCAAGAAAACAAATGATTTTAAAGGTCAATTACAGAAAAATAATTTTTTTATTACCCATCTAGAATTTTTATATATTTGAAACTAGTTTCAATTTAAGACAATTTCACCCACATCTGGTTATAATCTGCATTTTCCTTATCCCAAATAATGACATTTGATAGAAAAAAATCCAACACAATATGAAATTTTAGATGAGTCTACACACACACACACACACACACACACACACATATATATATAAAACTCAGCTGAAGTCCACAAATCAGCTAAAACACATCAACAATTAGAAGTTCAGTAGATCATAGATTTGCTGATTCTTTTGTTCTTAGTCCAATAGAATATTTATTCAACAGATGACTACTGGCATTGTTAGAAGGCAGTAATGCATCGAAACCATGTTTGCTTAGCCTAGCAAAATAATAAATTGTGCTGTGTTTATCCTTTTGTTTCAAAGGCCAACTGTTGGCTTTATTTAATACCCTCTTAACATGCTAATAGCTCCTAATGGTCACATCAGCCATCAGTTAAACAAACCATTAGTTTGAGAAAAGAAATTTCAATAAAGGCAATTCACTAATTTGTTGATTGTTAATGGACATGAGCCCATTCAGGACCTTAGCCTAGACATACAGTTTAACTCAGAATCTATTATAGCAGTTCTCCATACATAGCAAAGGGGCTAATTCAGCATTCTAAGTACTTCTATTACCACAAGACACGCTACCTAGATTTTTATATGCAAATTAGATGTTTTTAATCTGTAACATACACATTAAAAAAAGAACCTGCCAAAAATAAATTGACTTTCAAATTCTATAATTTTCACACGGTTTATGATTAAGGATAAATTTACAAGGGTCTTCTTAACCTCTTTTTCAATTATTAAAGCACTGTTACAGCTATTTTCGTGTTAGAGCTAGTCATTCCTGTTTTAGATATAAAAGGTATAAAATACCCTTTATGCAATCAAAACACCACATTATTATGCTGCAAAAATGAAAATCAAAGACATTTTTTATAAATAAGATTTTGCTGTTCCCTTCATGCTTGCCTTCACCGACAAGAGCCTAAATTGCTGAAAACATTTTTTGTGTTGCGCTTTTCAACTAATTTGTTTATTTAATTTTTAAATACAAATGGGATTGATGCCTGTTTTCAGAACTCTTACTCACAATCTGATATTTGAGGACATAAAGAAAAACTAACACGTGGTTCGTCCATTTTAAAAGGTAAGATACTAACACGTTTGCTTTCCTAGTTGAATTATTTTTCCTGTGATACTCCAGGACTCATATAAAACTCCCCAGATCCCGCCTACTTCAGTGTAAACTCGATTATATACATTGACAGACACCAAAGCACACACAGGACTGTGGAAAATCATTTAATTGTAGGCATATTTTACACATATGCCATTCATATTGCCCAGTAATAGGGTAAGGAGTACACAATTAGATTTGGCTTGTAGTATGCAAGCCGAGCGGTGAATGTGCCCACGATTTCACTTTTTTTTTTCTCCTCTCTGTCTTGAATGCTGGCTGAGGGGAGCCTGAAGATTACTGGCACTTTCAAGGTATTATCATCATACCCCATCATCTATTACGTTAAACAATTCATGGTGAAAAGGTTTCAGGCGATTAAAATAACCAAAGATTGAAGGATCGAGTTTCTCAGCTTTGAAATTTGAAGAAATATCTGATGGACGTACGGCATTCTCACAAGCAAAATGATTCTCCTTCATGCCATTTTAATCATTTAATTACCACAAAGTGTAGGAACCAAATGTCCTGGTCATACAATCACCTAATTACCATGACTGGACCATACAATAGCTCGTGTGTGCACATTTGTAAAACCATAATAGTCTAATGGAAAATACTCCAATGCATTTTACATAAAGCTCCAAATTTAAAATAAATGAAGTAGCCACAATTTAATCTTCTTCTTTTTAATCTTTGAAAAGAAAAATTACTAAAAGTAGATACCTCTGAGGAACAACCCCTATGTTTAGATATTAAACTTGCAAAACTTTTCCTGAAAAGTTCTTGGGAGGTTAACTACTTGTCTATTTTAATCTATGTCTTAATTATACGTTACTGTTATTTCATGTGCCATGTTGTACTTTTAACATATTTTGAAACTTATATGCGTTTTTAACAAAAATATAGAAAAATTCAACATATGATTAATTGAAAAAATATCAATATTTCTATGTCTTGAAATGTCATAACCACCATTTCAATAACCTAACTAGTATTCAATAAAATAATAAAGTAATCATTTTATTTACTCAAGAATTCAATTCATAAACATTGATTAAAATACAGGTCTTAGAGGGTTGCTGTGAGAATTAAATATGATACATAATACAGTGAATAATTAAGACTCCTTAAACTTTAGATAGCTATCTAGATATAAAAATAGAATCTAGATGGTGAAGATCCAGAGCGAGAGAGGATGATTATGCCCTGTTTGTGAAGGGGAATGAACAATATCCAATCATTAATAAAGCCAAGCAGTCCCTTTATTTACTCTTATCTAATACTGTCTCCCATTCTACCTTACAATCATACTCATGTTTAACTTGTTATTCTGCTCACAAGGAAACCAGCTGATAACACAGGGTTCATTTTTTATTGCACCATTGATATTGAGATGATAAGTTGGCAACTGTAATTGTTTCTCCCCCATAGCTCATTACAAAGTCCCCATGTTGATGTATCAAGTCATGGAGTAATTCAGTTGATTGATTCGAAACTATGATTGGATTCAGTGGCCTTCAATTGCCTCTTTTTCACAAAGCAAATATTTTTAGCTAAGAGATATTTTACTTTACCAGTATAGGAGCTTAATGTGATTAATTAACTAAGATGCTGAGTTCTACTGTGTTATGAAATCCACATCAACCATCACTGTAAATGGTAAATACAGCAACTGGCAGGGGATGTGGGGGTGGAGGATGGAGCAATGACTTGGAAAGTCTTATCGTCCAACAGCTGTTACACACCCAGCCCTAACATCCTATCAGCTGATTTTGTATTTACCACACTTCTAATCATGGCACCTTTGTCCCAGGTCTAAAATACATCTGTAACCCAATCCTTCTTTTAAATTTCCAAAGCATTTACCCCTTTCTCAATGTTGTCCCCTTGTTCCAGATTACTCACTTTGGAGCTCACTTCTATGACAGCCTCCCAGCCAGGATGAACCTGCCTGTTGCTAGCACATCTTTATACATTTGTCCCAGGGGCACAAGGAGCCCTCTTTCTATACATGCCTGTGACTGTGTTTCTGTCTTCTTCAGTGGGGTTTACTTTATGACCATCATCATTATTTGCTGACTCTAAATTTCCTTTCATCTCTTTCATTCATTTATTCACTCAAGAAATATAATTGAGCACCTTATTACGTGGCAGCATTGCTCAAGATCACGGGAAATAAGCAGTGACTTTAAAGACTGGAGATAGCAGAGAAAGCAGAGATTAATTATAGTTTTGAAGAACTGTATCCAACCCTTCTGAGTTCTCTTACTTTTCATGCATTAAGTTCCTTCACTGATGATTTGATTACTTATCTTATAAGGAGTTTTCAGGAATGTTTCACCCAGAACCTTTCCTAATTTGGTTAAAGAATTCTGATAAACTTGTTAAAATCTTCAAAGGTGATTCTCCTAGAAATTGTGTCATGATTGATGGAAAGAAAATGGCATTATAATATCAGTTCTTCCTTTTGCATGTGGAAGACACAGCTAGAAATTACTAAAGTGTAGTCAGTCTTTTTATTTTTAGAATTGATTATAAAACTGGGTGTGCCTATAACTATAAAATGAAATGATATTTCACACTGTACAATATGACCATATCTAGACATTACACTTTAAAAGAGCTCAACCCCGTAAGGGAGAATGTGAATCATTTTAGTCAGCTTTCAGAGTATAGGAGAGATCACAAAATGGAAACTGAGGAACATGCAAACTTCCCTCTGGTCAGGTGATTCTTCAATCTTTTATTATATTCTTCATTGGCAAATCTATGTAACGTTCCAGAATCTGTCTTTGCTTACAACTTAGAGGAGCTGGTTGCAATAAAAGCAGATTTCCAGTATGGGGATATCCAGTGGCCCCTTAGTGATGGTCATCCTCTTCCATCAGGTAGAGTGTGCACTTTCCACACGTCCACATCCTCACCACGCCTTATTGCCATGCACCCAGCTTGTTCCATTCATGTTTCTTCTTTGACTAATCCCATAAGCATTTGAGTTGTGGACCATGACCCACATTAGCCAGGGTGATAAAAGAAGAAGCCGCTGAGTATTGGAATTCTAAGTAATTAATTGAGGTAAGAAATAGGACGCTCTCTCAAGTAGCATCCAGTCTGAAAATTATTCTAATCCTACCCAAATCCAAAGAATGGTTCCCACATTTCCCAGCATATTTGAATGAAGGCAACGTTTTATAGTATACATTTTTGGAAAGAAAGCATTTATTGCCAAAGCGGGAAAGTTATAAAAAAGAAAGCATGCCATAAAGTCACTGGGCTTTACTAGATGGTCTCTGAGCAATAGTAAGATTCATTCTTTCTCAGAACGAATTCTCTGGGGATCTGTTGTCTTCTCAGCTACAAATGAATAGGTTAAGGTGGTTTGGTGTGGTTTAACATGCAACTAGCAAGGGATAACACATAACCAGCAAAAGACGCTCCAAGATGGCTTGCATCAGCTTTACTAGGGTGTGGAACATGGGCCAAGAACAATGCCTTCCACGTAGTAGACCTTCAATAAATATTTTTTGAATACTTGGATAGAAAGATTAACTAATTAAAAATGACCCCCAAATTGTGAATATTTGTTAGCACTGCTTCTCATGGCTTACATTTATCTCCAAGTCCCTACTAATTTTCATTTACCATGACAATCACATTGAAGTCTTAGCTGAACATTACTTTTATTTTTTTAAATAGGAGTTGATAGTTCACCTATTAACTTTTCTTTTTTTTTTATTTTTTTAACGTTTTATTTATTTTTGAGACAGGGAGAGACAGAGCATGAACAGGGGAGGGTCAGAGAGAGAGAGACACAGAATCTGAAACAGGCTCCGGGTTCAGAGCTGTCAGCACAGAGCCCGACGCGGGGCTCGAACTCACGGACCGCGAGATCATGACCTGAGCCGAAGTCGGACGCTTAACCGACTGAGCCACCCAGGCGCCCCTATTAACTTTTCTATAGTTTGATATTAACAGGTTAGCTCTTCTCAGTTAATCCTTCTGTATTGTCTTCAGAAGGTCCTGAACAACAAAAAGCCATTTAAATGCATAGACACGAAAACTCACCTTTAATGTTTACAGACATTACTCCAGAGTACTGGTACTAAGCAGCATACCTTATTATGTGGTACCTAAACTGTACTGATTTCCATTTAGTTGTAATAAGCACTTCAAGTACATGATAGCCAGCCACGCTGTGATATTGGCTATGAGCAGAAGAGGCAAATACAACTAAATAGACTATATATATATATATATATATATATATATATATAGTTAGATTGTAAAATGTCAGAGTTAAAAGGACCTGATGTCAGCCCTGGTGTTTCCCAGTACTTCTCAGCTAGAAGTGCTGGAACCTCCCATCATGTGTCCACCTACATTTGGTTTCTTGACTGGCAGGAGAAGGAAAGGTGAATATTTCATATCTATTCTTAGGAGATGAAATCTCACACGCACACACCTGACCCAAGGTGCAATGTCTCTTTACTTACCTTACCTGGCTCTCTCTTTCCTGCTGTATTAGAAGCGCTCTCTTAAGTGGGTTTACAGGCCACTGAGGTGGATCCTAGAACTTCTTCTTTTATCCCTAACTCATTGTCATTTAAGGTTTGAATGGACCGTTCAAACTACGCTAAGGCCTTCAGTACAGTTCAAAGCTAAGACCCCTACTGCTGTGACCCAGCTGTGGGTACTGCATTCCTTTTATTACAAGTGTCTCCTTGAATAACCTCAAGTTTGCATAGTCCCTTCGGAGGGTGCACTGTGTGCTTCTGCTGGAGGCCAGAATAGATATTAGGTCATTTCCCTTCACTCCATTCCATCTTGCCCTCAGCCTAGCTGATTTATGACACCTCAACATTATTCAAGGACTTACAGTCAAGAAGGATCCGTGCGGTCACACTTTGAAGCATTCCTGATGTTCCAACCACAGAACAGTGAGACACAAATAAAAAGAGGAGGAAAAAAACCGGACGTCATCAGGAACCAAACGAAAACAAAATGAGGCAAAACAAAAACATACACAGGAGGCGGTGAGAGGGGCTGAGGCCACTGCCTGCTGTGTTTTTGAGTGATGAACAGAATAGGCGTGAAGTTGATCCCTACAAGTCAGATCTAGTTTCGTGAAACCAGGAGCTGGAGTAGAATTCCCTGCACGTGAAAGGAAGCTGAAGGCATAGCTGCCTGCTAATGCAGAGACTATGGCAAATACCAAATTGCGGTCTGGATGGGCAGGAAGACGCACACAAAGCCAGAACATGAAGTGACTCAAGCCGCCTGCTGGTTGAGTTGCTAGTTTGGGGAGAGATACATGATCACGAAGGTGCGAGAGCTATGAAATGCCATGTGAGACCTGGTTCTAGATTAGAGGCTCACGTTTTCCCTCTGTCTAGAATCCCCTTCCCACCAGCACCATCTACCTGAGCTCCTTCCCATCCTCCGGGGATCTGCTCAAACGCCAGTTCTTCCAACAAACAGTCTTAGCACATTTTTACCAGTCCTACAAGTAGGATGGCTTCCCAGCAGTTTTTCATACATGCATCTTGTGAAAGTCAAGTTTAAGAGTATGCCATAGTGGTAAGTCTGACCTGAGTATATGAAGACCTCAGGTCAAATCCTGATCCAGCCACTCACAACTGTATAATATTGAGTGTTGAACCAAACTCTCCAAACCTCAGTCTGCTTCCGTGTAAAAACAGGGCTGCGTGTCTGGTACCCAGGAAGCCTTCAGTGATACGAACGACTCCTTTCGTGTACGTCTCTTATACTATACGATTCTGTTTCAAGTGACCTGTGTGATAGAGTCAGGCTTACTTAGCTTTGCGTTCTGGCTCTGTCCTTTAGTGCCTACGTGACCATAAGTGAGGGTGACAGGTCTGCTGGGAAATAATACTGAAAAGAAACCCTCCCGGAAAGAATAAAACATTCTGTTAGTAAAATCAGGATTTGTAAATCCATTCAGTCTGTATCAGAAATTAGTCAATAATACATCTACTTTTTTAAAGATGATAACACTTCACACCCATTAAAAATGGTATTATATATTATATGTATATATATAATATATAAATTACATGTAATATAGATATAATACATATACATATAATATATAATCTACAAATGTGTGTGTATATTGTGTATATATATATATACACACACATATATATATAATAAATATCAGTGAGGATGTGAAGAGATTGGAATCCTTGTCCTCTGCTGGTAGGAATATAAAATTCTGGAAACCATTTTGGAAAACGATACGGTGTTTCCTCCAAAAATGTAGAAAAAGAATTGCTTCTCGGCCTTTTGGCTAAGATCACATGTAAAAAATGTAGAAAAAAGATTACCATATGATCCAGCAATCCCACTGTGGGCATATACCCAAAAGAACTTGAAAGCAAGGGCTCAAACAGATATTTGTATACCTGTGCGCATAGCAGCCTTGTTCATAACAGCCAAAAGGTGGAAGTGACCAGAGTACCCATCAACAAATGAACAGATAAACAAAACATGGTTTGCACATACAATGGAATATTATTCGACCTTACAAAGGAGAAAATTCGGACACATGCTGCAACATGGATGAACCCTGACAATATTAGGCTACATGAAATAAGCCAGACACAATAGGACAAATACTGTAAGATTCCACTAGAAGAGTCAAATTGATAAAGAAAGTAGAATGGTGGCTGTCAAGGGGCCCAGGGGAGGGGAGAGCGGGTTTGGAGTTTTAGTTTGGGAAGATGAAAAACGTCCCGGAGACAGATAGTGGTGATGGTTGCGCGACATTGTGAATGTGGTCAATGCCACTGACGTGTTCATTTAAATAGTCAAAATGGTAAGTTTTACGTTTTGCATGTTCTATCACAATAAAAAAGATGGTAAAACAGAGTAAACTAACAGGTGTTCAAAGAAATCACACAATTCCTACATTCTTTCTCCTCCCGGCATGCTTACTTGTTTTTGCTGCTTAACTTTGAGGTCAATGAGCTAGTATTTCTTTCTTATTCAAATTGGAAATTGCATGCTAGGTCAAATTAAGACTATTAATCAAAGACATGCCAAGTGTATTTTCTAAGTTCCCTGACTTTCCGGATTAATTTCTGGTCCCAGCACCCAGAACTGCCCGGTGATATGTGAATTTTAGGGGAGAGTGTAAAAGTGAGTTCATATTAACATGTGATGTCTAGAGTGAAAATCATCCTTGGGTTAAAGAAACACTATTCTGAGTACTTTCCTACAAATGAGACACATATGCACGCAAGTTTAGCTGCAAATGATAATGTAAGCAGTTTCCTATTAAGTAGAAAGCTTAGCAGAACTATTTCAAAGGCAACACACCTATGCAGAGTAATAAAATAAAAGAGTGCTTTTTTTCATTCTCTCTTCAGTGAGTTGCTAGGTGCAGTGAGCAATTTGGGTGGTGCCAGTGGGGAACAAAATGCTATTTTCGGCTTCTCTGCTGGGGAGATATTTTCTGGTGTTTGTGCTGTGTATATTCATCTCATTGGAGAGCCTGTCCCTCACACCTTTTTTGTCTTTTTGGATGTAAGTCTAATCATCATTTCCCCTGAGGTAGAGAGGCAGGAGATTTGTGTTCACCCCAAGGACCACTCAATAATCAAGTTGTTAAAACAGACGGGACTTTTTACTGCTCTCTCTTACCCTCCTTGGCTAAGACTGCTACCTCAGAGACCCATTTTCCTGGATTTCTGATTATCTTCTTTTTTTCCCCAACATTTCCTTTGGCTACCTCCAATGATTTTTTTGACCCTTAAACTTGCCTCCAACATTCCTCCTTGACTTTTCCGTTTTGGGGACCCACGTTAGGCTGTGCGGAGGCCAAACACATTTTGCCCCTCGAACACAGCAAGGAGGTAGGGGTCTGGCCTCGCACGAGTCATAGTAACTGATACAGGAGCTGAAAGTGTTTTGGAGGGGCGAACATCTTCAATAACAAAGAATTTATAATAAATCATGTTCATTGATCTTCATCTGGCAGTGAAGAAAGAACTGGTCTGCTTGTTACTATTTTTTTTAATTACCAGATACTCTTTCATATCTTAAACATTATTAGAATACCTCTTGGAGGGGCACCTGGGTGGCTCAGTCTGTTAAGGGTCAGACTCTCGATTTCTGTTCAGGTCATGATCGAGCCCTGTGTCAGACTCCACACTGACGCACTGCTTGGGAGTCTCTCTCTCTCTGCCCCTCCCCCACTCGCTTTCGCATGCTCTCCTTTTCCTCTCAAAATAAATAAATAGGGGCGCCTGGGTGGCGCAGTCGGTTAAGCGTCCGACTTCAGCCAGGTCACGATCTCGCGGTCGGTGAGTTCGAGCCCCGCGTCGGGCTCTGGGCTGACGGCTCAGAGCCTGGAGCCTGTTTCCGATTCTGTGTCTCCCTCTCTCTCTGTCCCTCCCCCGTTCATGCTCTGTCTCTCTCTGTCCCAAAAATAAATAAATGTTGAAAAAAAAAATTAAAATAAATAAATAAATAAATAAATAAACGTTAAAAAAATTTTTTTAAATAAATAAATAAATAAATAAATAAATAAATAAATACTAAAAAAAAATAATAATAATACCTCTTGGCATCATTCCCATTCCCAAAGTTTGTTGGTAATACACAACAACTACAGGCAAAGGGCAGTGGTAAAAGGCAGGAAGTGAAGGGAAAGCATTCAATGATAGGTGGAGGAACAGGGGAAGAAGGATGATGAGAAATACATGTTGTACCCATGCTGGCAAGATGCCAGGAAGGACTGACGGAGGATCCTAGGTCGTGGTCCCTAAGGTACCGTCTTCCTCACAGCTGGCATATGACTTTCACAAAGGAGGGAAGGCAAACCATCTTTTCTGCAGGCCAACTTACAGTTTTCCACTTTGGTGCCTTGGCAAATAGAAGTATTACCCATCACTTGCCAATAAAAATAGTTAGTAGTACTGAGGTTCATGAATTATATTCTTTACAGATGAAAGTTGGTTCAAGTAAGCTGTGCAGTCACATCCGTTTCACTTGCTTTCTAGTGTGTTCTAATGTGTTCACGGCAAAGACAGGGAGTAGTGTGCAAGGAACTGTGTTCAGACTGCTAAATGTGATACCCCCATGTGTACTTGAGATATGTGAACATTTAAAATGGCTCACTTGAGGGGCCCCTGGGTGCCTCAGTCGGTTGAATGTCCGACTTCGGCTCAGGTCATGATCTCACGGTTCGTGAGTTCGAGCCCCGCGTCGGGCTGTGTGCTGACAGCTCGGAGCCTGGAGCCTGCTTCAGATTCTGTGTCTCCCTCTCTCTCTCTGCCTCTCCCCCACTCACGCTCTGTCTATATTAAAAAATGAATAAATGTCAAAAAAAAATTTTTTTAAATGACTCACTTCAGGGGCACCTGGGTGGCTCAGTCAGTTAAAGCGTTTGACTTCGGTTCAGGTCTTGATCTCCCAGTTTGTGGGTTCAGGCCCCTCAAACGGCCCGAGCCTGCTGACGGCTCAGAGCCTGGAGCCTGCTTTGGATTCTGTGTCTCCCTCTCTCTCTGTTCCTCCCCCATTCATGCTCTGTCTCTTTCTGCCTCTCCAAAATAAATAAAAGTTTTAAAAAAATTAAAATGACTCACTTCATGACCTATTGTGTTTAAAAACATGTTTTTATTTTATTTTATTTTATTTTATTTTATTTTATTTCATTTTATTTTACTTTCAGAGAGAGAGAGAGCATGCAAGCAGGGGACAGACAGAGAGAAAAAGGGAGGGAGAGAAAGGGATAGAGAGAGAATCCCAAGCAGGTTCCATACTGTCAGCACAGACCCCGACAGGGGATCGAACCCACAAACCTTGAGACCATGACCCGAGCCAAAACAAAGAGTCAGATGCTCAACTGACTGAGTTCCCCAGGCTCCCCTAAAACGTGTTTTTAAAAGTATCAAGCTCCTTGCCTCCCCACACATCCAAAAGGCTGCAGCTGTGTATTTGTTGTTTTCTGAAACACAAATCTGAGAACATAAATGGGAGTTGGTGGCACAGCTGTGCATATCATCCTCTACGTCCACGGATGGGCAAAGAGGTTGGGCCAAGCTACTTTCTGCCTTCCTCCACGTCGTTTGCCCTTATTTCTTGTGTATCACTTGTGTGATACTTTATGGTTACAAAGCACCACTCCAGACCTTGATTCTCATAACTCTGAGGTGGACGGCTGTTACCTCATTTTACAGATAGAGAAAGCAGTCCTCTTACACAGCGTTCCAAAGGGGAGTAGATTTATGAACTACCTTTCACAGAGAAAACTGCCTCCCAAAGCACAGCATTTCTATGCGCAAAACTGTGCGCTCTTCCCTTATTTCCTGTCACATTAAATCCAAGCACCTTCGCCTGGTTTTTAATTCCCCCCCCCCAACTCAGATCTGTGGCAATATCCTGCAGATCCAACCTTTGTAATTCACCAATTTTTCTTAACAGAGAGTCAGGCATGTCCCTAGAGGAGAAAGATCCTATGTAAAATTAAACACTGATGAGCAATTAGGTATGCCAAGCCTACCTCTACCAGGCAGGTACCATGTACGATATCCCCAGTTTATTGATGAGACCACACTTCTAATGAGAGAGAGAAGTGTGGTTTGAACTGAATCCCATCTCTTTCGCGTGTGCTATATATCTTCCTGGGCGCCTCCCACACGCCCTGTTGAGACGTCCTCTAAAAGTGATCATCTAATATTCCCCAGAGCTCACCAGTCCATCGTTAACATGCTCCCAGGAAATAGCAGGCGAAATTCTATGTTCACAGTTATGACTGAGAAGATGGGTTCAGATGCCCCCTGCAACAGCCAAGGGTCAGCAACCCTTGTCCAAGAAATATATTTTTAATTATATTTTTTCCAGAAATAACATTAAGGTCGGTGAGGAGGCCTCGTCTTTCTGAGACAAAATTCAGCTTTCAATTGTACTTATAAAATTGACAGTGTTTTCTAGAGTGCTTTAAGGGGGGACAAAAGCTTGCAGAGAATAAAAGATGGGGATTTATTACACTGCTATTACTTTGCAGCTTTTTATTATTATATTTCCTCTTAATTCTATTGAAAAATCCATACTCTGCTTGAAAACAGATTTTTTATTATTTTCAACTTATAGTAATGCTTTTCACCATGTTTAAATATCACAGCATTATATTTCACTCCTGGTTGAATATAAGGGAGGAGGGTATATTCTTTAGCAGACTTATGCATCTATTTCATGGAAATTGCAAACACAGGAAGTAGGCAAACATAAAATGTATGTGTTGTTCCACCTTTCAAAAACTCTAGTTTTCCCAGTATCACGCAAAGTGTCATGTAAATAGAAGTGCAAATTAGTTGAACACGGATTTTAATAATTCACTCCTCTATTCTCTCTGAACACCAACATTTTTAAATAAAGCCCCATAGTGAAGTTGATTAGCACCAGAAAGATAGCCAAAGACATAAAGGTGATGGGGTAAGTAGAGAATAAAGCAGGATGCAGATCCTTTGATAAAGTTTAGAGAGGTCAAGTAGAAATACAAGAAACAGAAAAATTTGATTTTGCACTAACAAGGCAGAACATTAAGTTAGATCAATATGAATACGGGAAATAGAATGGAAGAAAACTTTATATAGAAACAAGATCACTCAACACTAATCTACAAAATGAATCTTGGCATTAGTATTACAATAAGTGAAAAGGAGACAATTTCAGGGGAGTCTAATCAAAACTTACACAGCATCTAATGTAGGAAAGATATGAGGACCCAAAGTTAAATCCAGATATGTCCCTCCCATTAAGGACATTTCTAACCAAAAAATACCAGACATACATACTTAAAATTCAAAGAGAAGTATGCTCAGTGTTCCTAGGAATAGAATGAGTAAATGTGATGCGGAGAGAATAGCTCCCTATTAACATCCATTATAATATTAGAAAATCATATCACGAAGTTTTAGCAGAAAAAGGAAAATGAGAATCAATTAAGCCCAACTCCTTTATTGTGTAAATGTGAAAACTGAGGACTAGAGATGCTACAAACCAAAATTTCTTGAAAGACACACAGTGCTGGTCACAGTACCGTCTGACCCAGGAACCCAAGTCTCAAAGCCCCATGCGTCATTTTGCCACTAAAAGTGGAGTTAAAATGATACCTACATGATAGAACATGCTAGCTTAATTTCGGATGAATATGCATGTCATTACTTTGTGTTGTTAGCACTTCTGTGAAGTTTAGTATTCTCTCCCCAGCGCCACAAAAAAATATTTATGAGTTGTGTTAACTTTCATAAGTATGTTAGAAATTCAGACCCAGGGACAAATCAGTCAGGAATTTGTCAAGAGCATTGCCCCCTCACTCATTCCAAACCGTGGCACTGAATTGGGAGCTAGAAATGGAAAGTGTTGTGAAGCAAAGGAGTATTGAACATGAGGAAACAAGCCTAAAGGAAATGAAGGTTACGGTGATGAAGAGCTGAACATGATTTAATAAACAGGAAAGACAAACTGGGAGAAAACAATTCATCCCTGAAAGTCAATGAGATAAAAATGGACTGTTTTTCTCGCCTTGAATTATGTCTGCCTGGTCATTACCTCATTGTCTTCCTTGGAGACGATTCTCCTGAGGTGGCCCTGAGGTAAGGCCTGGAGTACCCAGGGACCTGCTCCTTCTTCCTCTGAGGTAAGCTCCCCTCAGGGGTTGAAGCCACCGCAGGAGCTCTTGTAACCACACCCGGGAAGGACCCACTGAAGAGCCAAGCCAGACCCGGAGAAGCAAGGCCAGGCATGTTTGTCTCTGGCACTGCTCCCTTTGACCCTCCTTCTCTCTCCTTCCTTGATCCAGCACCCTTACTCTCAGCACCCAAAGCCGTCCCCAGGTCCTCTGGGATCTCTTTGAGGGATCAGTGCACTGTAATGTGAATTTACTGTTTGGGGAGAATGAGGATTTAAGAAAAGAAACCCTAAAAAACAGTCTTTCGTAATAGATGATTCTGGAATGAGAGAGAACATTTTGACCTCTGTGTACCTGGGAGGAGTGACATTCAAACCTTTATGCTCCTGTATCCCCTAAAAGAATCTGAAAGTTGGGGTGACTGGGTGATTCGGTTGGTTAAGCACCCAAATCTTGATTTCCGCTGAGGTCACGATCTCACAGTTGTTGGACTCGAGCCCCACGCTGGGCTCTGCACCAACAGTGCGGAGCCTGCTTGGGTTTCTCTCTCTCCCGCTCTCTCTGCCCCTCCCCCACTCTCTCTCTTCTCTCTCTCTCTCAAAATGAATAAAATAAACTTTAAAAGAAAGGAATTTTGAAAGTATGTGACTTTTTAAGCTGAGAGTAAAACATTTGCTCAAGTCTAAATACTTGTAAAGAATATAATTTCTAGCATAGGGCAAATATTGAAATTGAAAATATGATATCCTTTCAGATGTTTATAATAGCAATTTGATATCATTGTCAACTGAAAATTTTACTAAAAAGCACTTCTTTTTTTTTTTTTTTTCAACGTTTATTTATTTTTTTTGGGACAGAGAGAGACAGAGCATGAACGGGGGAGGGGCAGAGAGAGAGGGAGACACAGAATCGGAAACAGGCTCCAGGCTCCGAGCCATCAGCCCAGAGCCCGACGCGGGGCTCGAACTCACGGACCGCGAGATCGTGACCTGGCTGAAGTCGGACGCTTAACCAACTGCGCCACCCAGGCACCCCTAAAAAGCACTTCTTAATGGTTAGAAAATTAACAACACTTCTTTCCTTAAAATTGCATTATCATTTCACTTCTCCCATAGAATTTTTTTCTACGGGAAAATTTATTATTTTGTAATATATTATTTTTCTCAAATGGTTATCATTATCAAGCTTTCCTGCAAGCATATATTTCATATATATCATATAAAATTTTGTTCTTATATATATTACTATTACATATGTAAACATACAAATATATTTATAAATACAATAAATATTTTGTGTGTGTGATTTTAGTTTCAGAGACTAAAAAGCTCTAAATGATAAAAGGAAAATTTTTTCAATATTGTAATTATTGTTAATACACTATTGGTCCACACAATGTAAATGTATACTTGATGGATAATAATTGAATACCAAAGTCAAATTTTATTAGAAAGGCATTTCTTAATGAGATGTATGGAGCTTTCATTCTTCACTCAGTGCATGTAACCATGGGTAAATATTACTTACTGATAAAAATGGGAGGATTTAGCATCAACTCAATTCTTATTTTTCATTTTTATACATAACATGTGAGCATTTGGTTACACAAACCATTAGATGGGAATGAAAAGAATTTTGCTATAATAATGTCTCTCAATTTATTACACTACTTCTGAAGTACCTGACAAAAATCATCACAGCCAACGATTCAATTTGGACCTTCTTTGACGGTGTTGAAAGCAAAACATTGGGATCAAATTCACTTGCAAATGAGTCTGTTACTAAGCAATTATAATTATTCACTTTCTTAACATCTATGTCAGTTTTTCCCATGGTACCCTTCTACGTGCCCACAGGCTTTTACTTGTCAGAGCGATGCACCATCATGTGATTCTGCTCAGGTAAGGGATTTTCCCTTCTCTCACAGAATGGGGGAAATGAGGTGGGGAATGATGGGAGAGGGCTCTGAGCATGACTTCAGGCTTATTCAACAGGTAATCGGTTTAGGAAAAGAGTAAATGGAATTTGAAATACCGAGAAATCAATTCCTTTGAAACTCATGGTGTCCTTGTACCCTTTGGGAAACATTTGTGTTGGCCCAAGTGTACTTACATCCAGTGAGGTGACTATTGCCTTATAATGTCACTTAACAAAGTGGAGGTAAAATTAGACTTTGGTTTTCTTAACTTGTTTTTCTCTTGTGGTGGCACTTGCACTTTCCTCATATTTTCTGGGACCATTCTTTTTGTTAGGAAAACACCTAAAACTCATTTATTTTAAAGCATGATGGTTGACGATAGCCCAAGCAGTACATTTTACCCTAAAATGTATGGATTTGTGTATTAAAAGGAGTCAACAGCTCATTATTAGGTAAACGGACTTTGATCGTGGATTTCCAGGTATTCATCAAATGAGACAGAGCTTGAGCAACAGATCTTCTCTGAAGACACTCCACACAGGAGTTTATCTGCTCAGAATCCCATGTTGACTTATTGGTTGCTTGTTGAAAGCAATAGTGGTAAGTGCCCTCTTCAAAATAGCAAAGACAACATTGCACGTCATTTGATATTCAATGGCCAAAGTATCATTGAAAAGAGAAGGCTTTGTAAAGGAGAGATTTAAGCTGAGTGCAAAACAGTGGTTCCAAAGATTTTAAGAGTCACGGTACCCTTGGAAAAATCCAGATACCTATGATTTCAAGACACCTTTCAAACTTATATATGGATTCTTCTACATGTCTGTGGCCATGGAGGTTAGAATCTCCACATTCTCCGAAGAGCAATTTGTAGACTTGCAAGGCAGATGAGAACACAATAGTATTCCATGCAGGAAAGCAACACACACAAAGATCCAGAGATGGCATAGTTGATTAATTGCCACTAGGTCTGTGTAAACTAGAATGCATTACTGAGAAAGGATGGTTGAAGATAATATCAAGATAATAAGCTAAACTATGAAGGATCTTAACTGTCAACAAACTGGCTTTAAAATTTTTAAAAAAACACCTTTTTTTTTTTAAACTGGTTAGCTTCATTCAATGGCAGAATTATGGTAGTGTTTGAGAAAGACTACTACAATGGTCAGATAGCTCTTTAAAAAATGACTTTGCAGGGGTGTCCGGGTGGCTTAGTCGGTTAAGCATCCAACTTTGGCTCAGGTCATGATCTTGGGGTTCGTGAGTTTGAGCCCAGTGTTGGGTTCTGTGCTGAAAGCTCAGAGCCTGGAGACTGCTTCAGATTCTGTGTCTCCCTCTCTCTTTCTTCCTCCCCCACTCGCAGTCTCTCTCTCTCTCTCTCTCTCTCTCTCTCTCTCTCTCTCTCTCTCTCTAAAATAAACAAACATTAAAAATATTGTGAATGACTTTGAAAAAATAAATAAAAATAAAAAATGACTTTGGTTATAATCCAATTAGAGAAGCTGGATTCAAGGGGAAATTACTGGAAACAAAGGAGGTAGTTAAATACTCCTGATATATGCCATCAGAGTTCAGATAATGGCACTCATCATACTGTAGCCATGGAGACTATAAGGGAGGAGTGCATTCCAGAAATATTAAAAAGGTAGAATTGGCATGGCTGCACACTCAAATACATGGGAGATGTGAGATAAGAGTGAGAGAAGTAGAAATATTTTTTTTTGCATCAATATCCCTATGACAACAGTAGTTAGCATTTACTGAATGCCTACTGTTTATGCAACAGCATGTTAGACACTTTGCATTTATTATCTTTGATCACCACCACTGCCCCACAAGGTCAATTTGATTGTTCAATTTTGCAAGGAAAAATTGTGGCTCAAATACATTAAAAGACTGCTTAAGACCACAGAGTTAGTGCCAAAGCTATAATCGAAACCAGATTTTCCTAATTCTACAATCCACTACTTATAAAAGAGCTAAGTATTTGGGGAATTCAAAATTACCATATATTTATATATGGCTTATAATTTTCAAAGAATTTATATGCCCATTTTCTTTTTGGGTCCTCAAAAATTCCCTCTTTATGGGATGATAGAAAGGATATATTATTATTAATCTCCATTTCACAGTGGAAATTGACTTGCTCAAAGTCATACAGTTCTTAAATGCCAAGAATAATGGTGGGTCTTCGTTCCAGTCCCCATCCTGTTCCTCTGCTATACCATCTCACATTTTTCCTACCTCATAACTACAAACTACACTCTTTATCTTAAATAGCTGGCTAGCTTGTAAATGTGAATTAGCATCAAGAGAGACCTAGTGAGAATGTAGTTCAGCCCAACTCCTTGCCAAGTAGTTTGATCCATGAATGAATGTAAAATGAATGATGGACATTTAAAAGAAATCGATAGTCTCTCTCTCTCTCTCTCTCTCTCTCTCTCTCTGTCTCTCTCTCTCTGTCTCTCTCTCTCTTTTACACACACACACACACACACACACACACACACACACACACACCATTATGCCAACTTTGGCCGTAAAGAATGTAAAACAGAGGAACAACGGAACCCAATTTTCTTAAGTCCTTTCAAAAGCCCAGTTTTATTTTCAAATCTCCTCAGGGACTGAGTTCACAGGCTTAAACTTCTGCATGAGCAATTTAAGTAAGGAAGAATTTTCTGAAATCGGGAATTATAAAACATAAAAACGACTTGCCACCAGAGATCATAGCATTTCTGTCTTTGAAAGACTATAAAATAGTAGAGGCTGCCCTTTGCCTGCAGTGGTTTCGATATGGTTCTAAATGGAAGTAGCCTCTTTGGGAAAGTGGTGGGCCAGGTGACCTTTCACAGTCTCTTTTAGTCTCTAAATTTCATTACTCTGTAATCTTATTAAAGAGATCAAATACATGCAATAATGCCCACTCATTCAGAGGTCAAGCTTCTGGAAACCTCAGGAGTTGATATATAGCCTTAAACTTAAAAGGAAAAAATGAGAAAAAGGAAGCTCTCAAGCATGAAAAGATATTAACTCTTACACTCAGATCATTACACTTATTCTACTGGAAAGGTAAAGCCACTCTCAGATCTCTTCTGGACAGCTGTGTGTAAAATATGACATTGGACAAGGATAACAGAGGATAACAGTGCAAAAGAGAAACAACTGCCAAAGGAAAAAATAAGAATTAAGCTCATTTTAAAGAATCTGAGTCTTCTATATCCCACAGTCCTTTACACATCACTGTAATAGATTACTACTCCATTATTTTTCCCTAATTACCATAAACCTGCATGAAAAGCTTGAACTATTTTAACTATTGTCTGCTTAAGAAGGCAGAAGTACATACCTTTTTTTTTTTAATTTACATCCAAATTAGTTAGCATATAGTGCAACAATGATTTCAGGAGTAGATTCCTTAGTGCCCCTTACCCATTTAGCCCATCCCCCCTCCCATAATCCCTCCAGTAACCCTCTGTTTGTTCTCCATAGTTATGAGTCTTCTGTTTTGTCCCCCTCCCTGTTTTTACATTATTTTTGCTTCCCTTCCCTTATGTTCATCTGTGTCTTAAAGTCCTCATATGAGTGAAGTCATATGATATTGGTACATATCTTTATTTACAAAATTTTTATATCTATTTATAAAAATTTACCAAAATTATTAGAATTTTAAAATTGAGACCTTTAAAGGAATAAGCCTAGATGCATAGAAAATTTGCCTGTATAAAAGATGTCCTTTTTCAGTTATGCTGGGTAAGTGTGGATGTTTTATTGTCTTATTATTTTTCACAACGTATTTTGAGAATCTGTTAGTAATGGGAAAAAAATGTTTCCACTGTAACAATGGAAAGACATCTCCAAGATAATGGGTCCTATTCTGGAGAGCGGTATGGCAGTTCCCTGGGTTACCCTGACCATCCACTTTATATCTCTAATCATATTTAATGTGTTGTAGGTTGTTTTTAGATGCACATGTCTCATAAACTCATTCTTCTTTACCTTCCCAACAATTTTTTTTATTTATTTATTTTTTTATTCTTTATTTTTTTTTATATATGAAATTTATTGACAAATTGGTTTCCATACAACACCCAGTGCTCATCCCAAAAGGTGCCATCACCCACCCTCTCCTCCCTCCCACCCCCCCATCAACCCTCAGTTTGTTCTCAGTTTTTGACAGTCTCTTATGCTTTGGCTCTCTCCCACTCTAACCTCTTTTTTTTTTTCCTTCCCCTCCCCCATGGGTTCCTGTTAAGTTTCTCAGGATCCACATAAGAGTGAAACCATACGGTATCTGTCTTTCTCTGTATGGCTTATTTCACTTAGCATCACAGTCTCCAGTTCCATCCACGTTGCTACAAAAGGCCATATTTCATTTTTTCTCATTGCCACGTAATATTCCATTGTGTATATAAACCACAATTTCTTTATCCATTCATCAGTTGATGGACATTTAGGCTCTTTCCATAATTTGGCTATTGTTGAGAGTGCTGCTATGAACATTGGGGTACAAGTGGCCCTATGCATCAGTACTCCTGTATCCCTTGGATAAATCCCTAGCAGTGCTATTGCTGGGTCATAAGGTAGGTCTATTTTTAATTTTCTGAGGAACCTCCACACTGCTTTCCAGAGCGGCTGCACCAATTTGCATTCCCACCAACAGTGCAAGAGGGTTCCACTTTTCCAAAAGAGTTCATGTGGCTTATAGAAATAATTGCAATACAGCAAAATGAAAATAAATAAATCAATAAGGAAATTGGGATTTAAAAAGTAGGATGGGTAAAGTCTATTGAATCCAAGTATAAAATTAGAACACAAACTCTATTAGATCCTGTCCTGTAGCAAAAAGCAGCCAACATGTGCTATGCTTTTTTTGTTTGTTTAATTATTTATTACCAGTTCAGCCTTATCACCAGCTCTTCTAGAAGCTGAAAATATATCTCAGAATTTCTTCTCCCTATTGTCCAAGTTCGAGGCTGCCAAGGGGAGCACCCACGTGGGTTCAGAAGGCAAAGGAAAAAAGAGGCCATTGTGTGTGGGAGCACAGGCAGCTATGAGAGTCTAGTAACTTCCTATCGAGTTTTCGAGAATCACTTACTTTGTTGCTTCAGCTTGCAATCTTCCAAACTATAATCCTTCGCACTCGGAACGTATAGAGTGGCTTCTGTGTTCTTGTTCAAGTCCTGGCTCAGACAGTTCCTTAGAGGCCAAAGCAGAGACCAAAAGTACTAAACACTGTATTTAGTTCACTGTATTTGTAAAACAAACAGAAACCATTTCCTCAGAAGAAACCCAGTTTGTCCTGTTGCAGGACCCAGAAAGAAATTTTTCTGGGAGTTCTCATAAGGCCTTATTGAAGGAGTGGTTAACAAATTTTTTACAATATGCACAATAGTGTCTTTCCTGCAGCTATTTCTTAAGATGCCCCTCAATGCAAGCTGATGGCATAAATCCAAAATGCAATTCTGCACAAGCAACTCTACAAGGGCCTGAAATAATGCAGATCAAGTGTGCAGTTCTCTGATGGCGTGGTTAAATCCAAATACAAAATTTGGAAGAACTGAAAGAATAGATTTATAGCTTAACCTTAGGGAATTTTCTATAAATACTATTTCAAGGGCGCCTGGGTGGCTCAGTCAGTTAAGCGGCCGACTTCGGCTCAGGTCATGATCTCGCGGTCCGTGGGTTCGAGCCCCGCGTCAGGCTCTGTGCTGACAGCTCAGAGCCTGGAGCCTGTTTCGGATTCTGTGTCTCCCTCTCTCTGACCCTCCCCCATTCATGCTCTGTCTCTCTCTGTCTCAAAAATAAATAAACGTTAAAAAAATTAAAAAAAATAAATACTATTTCATACTATAAGAAAATATCACCAGCACTAGGCAAGAAAAAAAAAAAATTTTTCATGAGTCTTTAAATAACAGACCATGATTTATGAAACTAGAAAAAAAGTCAGCTTTAAGATCTCGGTTTCTACAACTTCACCTATGAAATCCAGCTTTGAGGTATTTATGAACATCTCAGAATCTTTCCTATTACTAATTTGCTTGAGCAGCTCAATAATGAGAAATGTAGAATTACATTTGAACTCTAAAATTCACAAACGATGTCTTTACTACCCTTGCCAAGGTGTTTTGTTTTGTTTTGTTTTCCCTCTTCCCTGGCAATCCATGTCAAATCAGGCACTAAGAGAATGAACCTAAGTATTGGGCTAATAAAACTGCTACTCATTTATCAGCAATTTTTGACAATGTTATAGGTAATAATCTCAGATGGCTAAAGGTTGGTACCAGACTGCAAGTCCTTCAACTCCTTGTATTTTCTCATCCCTTATATCTCTTGTCGCCATTCCTACCGCGAGAGCAGACTGACCCTGGAATATCTCTGCCAAGTAGTCCAGATTAAACTGAAGGGGAAAATGGTCACTATCTGCAACATCCAGAATGTCCAGATTAGGACGCTGCTGTACAGAATAGAGACTGCCTGTAACAAGCTTTATGGATTTGAATTGAGACAGAAAAAGGAATAAAATATCCTAAATAAGTTCGTGTGTCTCTATCAAAGTTTTTTAATAAATAAATTTTATAAGAACATTTGCATGTTGATAAAGTCCCTATTCCTAAAGAAATGACCTACGAGAACCCAGGCCCCCTTCCTCATTAGCTTCAGCCACCACAGTCTATACCACCCCTGGTGTCCAAGTAATCCAGCAAAATTATGAATTTCTTAAGTAACCATTTGCTTGGTATCCACTCTATAACCAACATTGTTTAAGACCGAAGATACAGTAGTTAACAAAGATAGCAAAAGTCCCCTACTCTTGAAGCTTAATTATATTGAGGGAAGAGAGACAAAAAAATGAGTAAAATTTGTGTCAGTAAAATGATGAGAAGTCCTATGAGTAAAAACTGAGAGACAAAGTGAGATAGAAAGTTTAGAACTTGAGGGAAAAGGGATGGGATGCAAGCTTGCAATTTTAAATAGGATGGTTAGGAAAAATGGCACCGAGCAAGTAACAAAAGATCTGAAAGAAGTGCGAGAGCAAACCAGGTGAACATCCAGGGAATTCTTGAGCCGCAGGCAAAGAAACCATTGGCTAAGTCTTAGGGTGTACGACTCAAGCCTGGCCAAGATGCAGTTAAGATTGTTATCTGCACATTTGGTAATTATCTGATAATATTAGTGCTTTGGAAGAATGAAAGGGTAAAGACAACAATCACCTGTCGGACAAAACGGTGTGCAGGGAAGCCGGCGGCCACAGGTGTGGCAGGGAAGGTGGGAGAGAGCCGTTCAGGCAATGATCAGCAGCCATGTTACTGGGTAGGAGCAAGCTGCAACGTGAAATCATCCAGGAGAAGCACACGGCTCCCCTTCCCCAAAACCTGAGAAAGCCCACTTATCCCTGAAATGAAGCCTAACACTAGGCTTTGCTATTGTGTGACCAGAAGCCAGCTAGATGCAGGCAATGGGGCTACAGTGTTGTTAGTGTTGTTGGCTAAAGTCAAGAACTTCTTCTCTAGTGATCCCATCGTGCTAGCATTCACTGTGGCTCGTGCAGAACACAGACCACGGTAGGAGATGAAAGCCTCACAGTACAGGAGAGTTTAGGATCATGGAACTCTAAATTCTAATTCCTAGGCATGGGGAGCTGTGATTGGGTAAACTGAGTAAATAACTTTGGTAGGTCTCAATTTCCTCATCTGTGATAAAGACATAAATAAAAACTGAAGAGGTTTGTGAACATTGTAAATGCTGTAAGTAAGATGCCTGGCACATGAGAAACACAAGGTAAATGATTTGTATTATAATAAGGTGTTGCGAAGAAACATTCTGACATTAGCATAATCTGTTTGGCACCCTCAGGCATTCCATGGACCATTCTGCTTCCTCCCTTCCATATTTACATGTAGTATAGTTAACATGAGTTTTACTAAAAGTCTTCATCCAAAATAGTGACTGAAAGTGGAGATTTGTGACAATGCGACAGGAGGTAAGAGGGGATATTTTTGAAATTGATATTTAACATATGTCAAGCCGTACTACAGAGGTGACCACCTAATTTGTCTACTCATGGTCTCAGCCTCAGGAACAATTTCTTTTTTTTTTTTTTTTAATTTAAACCCAAGCTAGTTAACATATAGTGGAATGATAATTTCAGGACTAGAATTTAGTGATTCATCATTTACACATAACACCCAGTGCTCATCCCAACAAGTGCCCTCCTTAAAGCCTATTACCCATTTTTCCCATCCCCCCCCCAACAACCCTCCAGCGAACCCAAGTTTGCCAGGAACAATTTCTTCTTATTATTTCTCCTTCATTTTGTTACAGCCTGTGGCTCCCCTCTCTATTCCAGTCCTAGCTGGCAATCTTACAGGACCATAAATTACCCTCAAGAGTTAAGTGAGAGAAAGGAGGAAGAAGAGTTGCTCAACAGGGATTCAGCCAATCAATGGTTACTTAATAACCTCTGACTATTCTGTTCAATTCAACACGCATGAATTATGTCAAGCACTGTGGATGGGCGTAATTATAAGAATGTTCTTCGTGCTCTAGGGACACACCATCTGGCTACAGAGATTAGAGTTAACCACATAAATCAGTTAGGGAATAATAATAATAACAATAATAATGCATATTTTGAGCTTTTGCTCTACTAGCCGTTCTAAATGTGCTATGTGCAATCCCTACAACACACTTATGAAGTAGATATTTTTTACACTCATTTTAGAGTGGAAGGAATGAATTTGGACAGGTTAAGTAGCTTTTCTGTTGTATGAGGGTGTGTAATATTGAAGAGTACATTAACTGTGAACATGACTTTATAGATGAGTGCACATACCATTGATATTCTAAAGGGCTCCCATGCACAGAATAAAGAGCCAAATGAGGACACAACATATGAAAGAGAAGGCTAAGAGACCAAAAAAGGAAAAAGGCCAATTGAATTCATTGATATATTGGTCAATGGATACATCTATCTTGATTACATCAAATATACACATTTTTGTGGTGTCTGAGGATTCTCCAGAGAAACAGAATGCATAGGATATATGTGAGAGATTTATTATGGGAACAGGCTCAAACGGTTATGGAGGCCAAACAGTCCCATGATCTGTTATCTGCAAGTTAGGGAACAAGGAAAGCTAGAGGTGTTATTCAATTGAGCTCACAGCGCTGAGAACCTGGAGGGAGGGGCTGCTGGTAGAAGGCCTGTCATCCAGTAGCCAGAGGACCAGGAGCTTCAATGTCCAAGTACAGGGGAAAATAGACATCTCAGCCTAATAGGAGAGAGACATTACCCTTTCTCTGCCTTTGTGTTCTATTCAGGCCCTCAACAGATTGGATAGTGCCCTCCCACACTAGTGAGGGCAGATCTTCTTTACTCAGTCTACTGATTCAAGAGCTAAGTTCTTCTCAAGACACCCTCACAGACACATCCAGAAATAATGTTGTACCAGCTCTCTGGGCATCCCTCAGCCCAGTCAAGCTGACACATAAAATGAACTATCATATGTGGAATACCCCTATTGTGGTCAAGAAGCTGTGGTAAATGCTATGAAGATAAGACTTTAAGAGGCATTTTCAACCTAGGTGGGATGGGAAGGAGGGCAGAGGAAAATTAAATAGTAAAATATTTAAAGTACTATTTAATACCAGGAGCCATGTATGAGAATGTTCATAGCAGTAGTGCTAATTTAACGAAGAACTGAAGAAAACCAAAGTGTGCCTCGGTTGAAAATCAGAAAAACAAACTGTAGAATACTCATCAAATGCAGCATTCTTCAGTAGCAAAAATGAATTAATGGCTGTACATGCTACATGTTATATGACCTTTACAAAGAAAATGTTGAGGAATAAAAACCGCTTGCTTTTGAAAAATAAATGACACCATGTACAAATGTTAAAAAAAAAAATACTAAACTAAAAAAACTATAATTTTTAGAGATACATATGTTATAAAATTTCCAGCAGACTGTCGGAGGTATGCACCCGGAAAAAGGACATAGTGACGGTGGGGAAGTTCTATTGCCTAAGTGTATACTTACTTATATATATTCTATAATACATATATCATATATGTCAATTATTTGAATGTATATAATATTTCATAGTAAAATGAAAAAGCAATTTTAGATCGCTTTTGATATCTTTTATGATACACAACATACACACACACACACACATATATATATATATATATATATCTCATAAGGCAGAATAGAACTAAATAGCCAATAATGATAGTAATGGGTAACAGTGTAATTTGCATACTAAGTACTGGTAACTTAATTCATTCAATCCTCACCGTGGATCCTTAAGGTAGATGCTATTATTAGCCTCATACTATAGGATAATCATGGGAGAAAACAAGGCACAGAGTTTAGACTGTCAGACTCCAGAGCCCAGGCAATAACTGCTGTAGGAGTTCCAAGAAGTGATATCATGGTGGAGAGGTCAGGACAAATTTCATGGAAAGCTGTGCTTCCTGCTTTACATAGAGAAAGTTGAGTTTGAAGAAACAGAGTGAGTTAGTGATTCACTTCAACCTCTAGAACAAATTATTTTTTCTTCAGCCCATTGTAATCTGTTTAGATGAAATATTCTATGGGAAAAAATCACAACACCCATGAAAGAAGAGCAGTTCTGAACACAAGAGTGGAAGCTTCTCCTGGTGCCTGGGTGGCTCAGTCCGTTAAGCATCCGACTTTGGCTCAGGTCATGATCTCCCGGTTTGTGAGTTCGAGCCCTGCATCAGGCTCTGTGCTGACCGCTCAGACCCTGGAGCCTGCTTCAGATTGTGTCTCCTCCTCTCTCTGCCCCTCCCCTGCTCATGCTCTGTCTCTCTCTGTCTCTCGATAATAAATAAATGTTGGGGCGCCTGGGTGGCGCAGTCGGTTAAGCGTCCGACTTCAGCCAGGTCACGATCTCGCGTTCCGTGAGTTCGAGCCCCGCGTCCGGCTCTGGGCTGATGGCTCGGAGCCTAGAGCCTGCTTCCAGTTCTGTGTCTCCCTCTCTCTCTGCCCCTCCCCCGTTCATGCTCTGTCTCTCTCTGTCTCAAAAATAAATAAACGTTAAAAAAAAATTTTTAAAAATAAATAAATGTTAAAAATTTTGAAGAAGAAAAGAGTGGAAGCTTCTCTTTCCTTCAGCAACCCCTTTCAGTCCTTAGCATCCCCAAACTCTAAATGCTCTTCAGAATTTGACAACTGCTCAAAGACAAGCTCCATTGTCTGCTTTTTTGCCTCATGACTGACACTAAAAGGATACTAAATTTCATTATTAGTTATTATTGAACCAAGATGCGTAGGGTGACATTTCAGATAGAGGATAGATGAATGTGTATATTTTCCTTGGAATTTTAAGATCTAGAGCACCAAGTTATTGTGAGTTAAGGGAATCAAGGGCAAAGACCAAGACCAGAAAAGCAAGAAGCATCCTGCGGTCTGATTCAGTTGACCAGGACTCTGGTTTCTTCGCAGAAGCTTGGAGACACAGTTTTATAAAAACGAGCAGTGGTTTCTCTCGAGTATCTGTTCTGCATATGTCTTTTAATTCTGTGGCAGAAAAAAGGCAACGAGTCCCAAATGGAAAGCAGTAGAGACAACTATCTTGACGTAAATATCTTTTCACTGGAACTCACAAACACACACAGAGAAGGGAAGGCATTTCTTTCGGATAAAACAACATAAATAGACAAAACAAACATAAAGCAGAGGCAATACAATATGTCCCTAAGAGATACAGAGTAAGCCATTTCAGCTAATGTTAACACTTTAACAGAACCGGAAAAGCTGGCTGATGGGAAGGAAAGCCAATGAATTTAAATATTTATCCACAAAGCATGGGAAGATACTGGGATATTTTTGGCAGAGGAGCCTCATGTGCCACCTTGTTCATTTGTGTGTGTGTGTGTGTGTGTGTGTGTGTGTGTGTGTGTGTCCATGTCTGATATCCTATTCTTTCCCAGAGGAAAAGCTTTTACCTATAACCTGAATCATATTTGAGGTGAGAAAAGGGTAGAAAACATTCACCAGAAAGATTAATCATAAAATCTGTGAAAAATAAGTCTCACTTATATAAAAAAAAAAAAAAAAAAAAAAAACCCCTCACTTGGATCACAAAGTTCAAAGCCAAGATGAAATTCTAAGAAATGTAGATACTGACAAATATCTTCCTTTGTCAAGTATTTCGGGTGGTACAGAATTATTGCAAAGGAGAATAAAGGTCGTTCTAGACACAATCTAAGAAAACCGCTGTATATTGGTGTCTAGCTATAAATGCCTTCTCAACATTTAATTAAATAGCAAATGTTATTGTCAGTGTCAAGTTCTGCAGATTATAAGAATATTTTTACAGCGGTGCGCTTTTCTAACATGTTTATAAACAATTCAGCATTTGATCTATTTGACGCTATGCAACTTTGACCTTCACAATGCTGACATCTTGTTTTGTTAAGGCGTAGGCACAGTTTATGCCGCAAAAAGATTTAATTGCAGGTCCCATTAATTCACAATTTCTGCTGTGCTTGAAGATCTTTGCACTTTCTTCCAATTGAAATTAAAAAGGCAGACATATGCATAGAGCATGTTATTCTAAAAGTGGCCCATTCCCCTCTCTGACCGATAACATTTAAAAAAGAGAATGTTTGAAAAATGTCAGCGTGCTTAAAGAACAATATTTCTGAAATTTTCATTATAACAGGGCCACGATGAAACATTAAAATCACCTTCAATATGATTTTGTGATTCACTCTATTAGAGACAACAATTGTAATTTGGTTTGCCAGAACAAGATAGAACCTAAGAAAAATCAAAATTTACACCTAAGACCAGAAAACAGCTTCTGTGCATTCCTTCTTCCTCTTTCAAAAAGAAAAAAGAGAAAGTATTAACATTTTAGGATAAGATGTTCCTTGTCACAAATTCTGTTAAGACCTTGGATTCCATAAAGAAACAAAATATAATTTTTGTCATCTTTAACATAAACAATAAACTGTTAAGGATAAGGCATGTCACACATAACTCATTTCTACCAAATACCCTAAACTAGCAACAAACAATTTACTAAGGAACACTCTATTAATACTTTATTTTTAACTATACCAAGAAAAAGAATTTCAAAATCTGTCTGAAAATAAAATTTGCTTAATCCCCATAATTTGTTCTTCATTCTCTGCAATCAAATACAATGTTTTGAGTTCAGTATATATTTACCAGTGAATATTCTCACCCACGACTCTGTCTAATAGTACTATTACTGAATTGTGTAAGATACAATTTAAATGCATACTGTTTCTTCTTGTTACATCATTTCCTTTTTATTTTTCTTAAAATATAATTAACATAAAGCATTTTATTAGTTTCAGGTGTACAATACAATGAATGATTCAATTCAACAATTATACACATTTCTAAGTTATATCATTTCTTGATAGCACCTTAGACTAGTTTCAGAATATTCTATTTTTTTCCAAACTTGAGTGCTAGATATTGTTACATGCCCATTCTTTAGTGGCCCTTTCTGCAAATAATCAGGATGCATTTATTAGTGAGCCAGTTGACTTGAGAAACCAGTCAGAATAGAACTGTTGAATTGATACCTCTGAAATGTTGCCAGAGGGATTTGTTTGCAAATCCTACGAGTTGTCTTCAGAAATATACCCTACCAACAGTAGCATTTAGAACCCTGTGAATGGAAGTAGAGCAGCTGCAGGGGAGAAAACATCATCATGCACCTCTATGCTCACTGTAGTCAGTGGGTGCCTTTGAGTGCAATAGCGGATAGACCTTATCTTCTCTGCAAAATAGAAATCAAAACAGCACTGAGAGACCACTTCACACTGGTCAAAGTGGCTAAAATTAGCAACTCGGGAACCAACAGATGCTGGCGAGGATGTGGAAAAATGGGAAGCCTCTTGCGCTTGTTGGTGGGAATGCAAACTGGTGCAGCCTCTGTGGAAAACAGTGTGGAGCTTCCTCAAAAAAATTCAAAATTAAAATTAAAAACCCTATGACCCAGCAATAGCACTACTGGGAATTCATCCAAAGGATGCAGGGGTGCTGGTTCATAGGGGCACATGTACCCTAATGTTTATAGCAGCGCTTTCAACAATAGCCAAATTATGGAAAGAGCCTAAATGTCCGTCAACTGAAGAAGGGATAAAGATGTGGTTTATATATACAATGGAATACTACTTGGCAATGAGAAAGAATGAACTCCTGCCATTTGCAGCACTGTGGATGGGACTGGAAGGTATTATGCTAAGTGGAATAAGTCAGTCAGAGAAAGACAGATATATGCTCTCACTCATATGTGGAACTTGAGAAACTTAACAGAAGACCATGGGGGAAGAGAAGGGGGAAAAATTGTTGCAGAGAGGGAGGGAGGCAAACCATAAGAGACTCTTAAATACAGAGAATAAACTGAGTGTTGATGGGGAAGGAGATGGGGGAGAGGGGGAAATGGGTGATTGGCATTGAGGAGGGCACTTGTCGGGATGAGCACTGGGTGTTGTATGTAAGCGATAAACCATGGGAATCTACCCCCAAAACCAAGAGCACACTGTACACACTGTATGTTAGCCAATTTGACAATAAATTATATTTAAAAAAACCCTTATCTTCCCTACAAACCCCTGGATGGCCTCCCCATGTCAATGGTATCACCATTAGCTCAATTTCCTAAACCAAAGAGATGGGGATCGCTCTCAATTGCCTTTATTTCCCTTGTCTCTTATATCTAAACAATCACAAAATTGTGTCCACTTTACCCCCCACTCTTCTTATCAAGATCTAATTACCTTTGTCCAGGCCAAATGGTTTGCAAAACTGCCATTTAACTGGGCTCATCGTCTCCCAGTTCATCCTTCTCTGATACGTTCTCCACATTGTAACCATAGATTCTGCATTTTAGAAACTCGAGCATGTTGTTTCACTGACTAATGAGTCCTAGTGATTATCCAGTGTTCTCAGGATAAAGTGCCCTTGGTGATCCGGCCCCTGATTACCTATTTTCTGCAGTCTGTTCGTCTGTTTGGGCTGCTATAACAAAAATATCACAGTCTGGGTAGCTTATAAATGACGGAAATTTATTTCTCACAGTTCTGGGGGTTAACGGTCCAGGATCAGGGAGCCAGCACGGCAGGGTGAGAGTCCTCATCCTGGTTCATAGCTGGCACCTTCTCACTGTGTCCTCCATAGTGGAGGGGACTTACAATTTTATAAAATCTCTTTGATAAAATCACGAATCTCATTTATGAGGGTTCCACCTTCATCACCTAATCACCTACTAAGGCTCCGCCTCTTGATGTCATCACCTTTGGGGGTTAGGATTTCAATATTCGGACTTCGGGGGGAAGCAAACATTCAGACCACAGCACAATCCCATTGGCCCCTCCTATTTTCTAGACCACTGTCATATTGAACCACTGACATTTCTGCCGGTGGTTTCTGCCCTACGCTGTATCTCATCTTTGCACATCTGAATAGGTTGTTCCCTCTCCCTGAAATGTTCTGCTCTCTCTCACACACTACTGCTCATCCTTCAGAGGGCAGCTTAGAATGCCACTACCTCGTCCCCAGAAATCTCCCAAGTCCTGTCAAGTACTCCCGCTTTGACCTTACGTTGCATAGTCATGGTTACCTTTGCCATAGAACTTATCACACTATGTTGCTGTTGCCTGCATATTTCTCTCTCTCTCTAGCCTGGTGGACTGCAAGTGCCTGAGAGCAACTAGAACATCTTACTTATCACTGAATCCCCAGAGCCAAGTTAGTGTTCTGTGTATAGTGGGCAGTCAAATACAGACAGATGCATCACAGATCAGTTTATAGCCCAAGGTGACATAACAAAGAAAACTCTTTTAAAAGTATTTGAAAGTAAAGGAACGAATGTAAGAGAAGCCCAATTCATTGTTCAATATTAAGGCATATATATATATATGTATATATATATATATGCCACTAGCTTTTTTTATGTTTATGTAGAGTTTATGCCTTGCCTTCTTTTGAAAGATTTTGAGGTAGATTACAATCTACATACTTATGATATTTTTTCAAGCCAGTTGATTTTTTTTTTTCATGCTGTTTATCTATGTTCCTATGTGTAACTCGGTAACGTTAATATTAGGTTGTAAGAGTCGATTGGTCTTGTGTATTCTTTCTTGCAGGTACTATAATTCGGTGAATTTGGAAAATAAGACAGGTTGTCAAACAAGATAGGAGCATTCACACAGGGCCTAGTACTTAGATTACTTTTAGAAAACATTCCATCAAATCTTGCCTAAGCACTAGATGATGTTTCACATCTGTCTTCAAGTTAGTGAATATTAAAATGTTCTGGTCTTTCAGGGGCACCTGGGTGGCTGAGCGACCGACTTCAGCCCAGATCATGGTCTCACAGCTTGTAAGTTCAAGCCCCGCAGTCGGGCTCTGAGCTGACAGCTCAGAGCCTGGAGCCTGCTTCGGATTCCGTGTCTCCCTCTCTCTCTGCCCCTCCGCCACTCGTGCCATATCCCTGTCTCTCAAAAATAAATAAACATTAAAAATGTTTTAATTAAAACGTTCTGGTCTTTCAAACCTCTTTGTCGTTCCCATTCCCTCCACTCTGCTGATGGTTATACAAAATCCACTTCTAATCCTATCGAAACATGTACCAGATAATGTGACCTTTGCGTCAGGAATAGGCAAATTTTCAAATCCTTATTTTTTTCTGAGGCTTAGTTTGTTCGTTATTAAATAATAATATTTTTACATGGTCATAAGATTATAAAGTTTATGAAACTGCATCTTCAGTGTCCTCATTTGAGTTGAGAAGATCCATACTAAGCATCAAAACGTGACTTCAAAAGATAAACTTATAAGAAGTTTATTTTCCCCCATGACTAACTGGCCAGTAAACCCCATTTTCATGTTCTCAGTTGACCTGGGATACCCATGGACATTTGTTTCCCATCGAACTTGTTTAGTTAGATTAAGGTGGCTAGCTAGAACCGGAATGAGTCACTTCAACACCAGCTACTTTGTGGGTGGTTGACTGGGCCACCTAGTTAAGCCAAAGGTCACATGCTTTCAGATGGAAGAATTCCCTGCTTACTTTTTAGCAGCCTCCCTCACCTCTACCCACGAGATGCCCGTAGCAACCCCTCTTCCAGCTGTGACAAAAACCATCTCCATATGTCACCACATCTCCCTGGGCGATGAGGGAGGCGATCATACCCAGATGCAAGCCACTGGACTTTTCTACTGCCTTTAAAGTCAGGAGGTGGGGCGCCTGGGTGGCGCAGTCGGTTAAGCGTCCGACTTCAGCCAGGTCACGATCTCGCGGTCCGTGAGTTCGAGCCCCGCATCAGGCTCTGGGCTGATGGCTCGGAGCCTGGAGCCTGTTTCCGATTCTGTGTCTCCCTCTCTCTCTGCCCCTCCCTCGTTCATGCTCTGTCTCTCTCTGTCCCAAAAATAAATAAACGTTAAAAAAAAAAAATTAAAAAAAAAATAAAGTCAGGAGGTTTATAATAAGTCATCTGTATCTTTCATAGCTGGAATCTCTTCCATCCTGAACTGAGCTTCCTAAATTTTTAATGCATTGTATCTATATCGTTATAACCTTCTCATCATGTTACATTCTGCTTGCTCGTATTTCTGATCCTACTATTAAATTTACCCGCACTTCTGGTGTCCCTGTTATTATTTCCAGCAAAACCAAACTCTCGTCCCTATCCTCTGTGACTTATTCAAGCACATTGTTGCAGTGACTTGGTCCCTCTCTCCTGCACTGACAAGTTCCCCCTCCCTACTGAGTCATTCTTATCTGATTACAACATGCTATTTTCTTTTTCATCTTAAAAACAAATTTTTCAAGTATTTAAAAGAATACTGTCTCCTGACTCTACTTCCCTCCAATACTGGCCCATATTGTCCATCCCCTGTAAGAACATTCTTCAAAAGTTCTTTAGATTCATTGTGTTTAACTCTTTGCCCTCATGCTCTCTTGGGCCCACTCCAGTTACAAGCGTGTAGTGTCTAACACATGCAAACCACAGTTGAATGAATGAACAAATCAACTACAGCCCTACGTCTGTGCAGGACCCTCTTTCACATTCCTCAAACTATCAGTCTCTGTTCTCTTCACCTATAGGAGCTCTGACCCACAAAGCAGAGGTGGGTGGAGCATAGGCTATGCTAACCCCCAGTTTGTTTTTTTCCTGTCCCAATTCTCCGTAAGTTCCTCACCTCTGAATAGGATATATTTTAATATCTTCCTTCCTTCGTAGCTAAAATGAAAAAAAAAAAACGAACAAACAAAAACAAAAAACAACCTTTCATGACATTATGATGTCATATCCTGTCGCCTCCCCCTGCGTGGTTCCAACACAGCTCTGAATCTACCAAGGTGAGTCAACTACAAAACTGCTTTTCTCTCAAGTTTCTGCTTTATTACAAATCGAATGCATCTTGTTTTCAGACCGTTGGGTCTGCTGGGCGATTAAATAAAATCCCTCCGTTGACTTCGTCAAAGAGTTTGTTTTCAGCTGTATCTATCCTCTGCTTCTTCTCTTCCGTGGCAGTAAGTCTCAACTTCACAGCCTAAAGTGAGTGGTGGAAGGTTGCAAGGAAGTGAATATGAAATGAATTACCTAAGAAAGAAGACAATTTAGGTGATATTTCAAAGTATCATTATCCTGCTGCGCATTACTTAGTTATGTAATCTTAATCAGTTGAGCATCCAACGCTTGACAGCCAATCTTATTTATCATTCTGTAGCTCAAGGAAATAACAATCATAATGAGGCACCAAGACATAGAGAATAGAGTGAGTGGAAATATTCCTGGGCTCTTGGGTACAAGGGGAGGTACAGAAATTTTCTAAAATAATAGGAAAAAAAAAAAGACATTGTCAGAGTTCTGTTCCCTAAGTTTATTCCTTGTAGCTCTACTTAGTAACTGGAGCTGGAACTTGTAAATGTACCAAAGCCAGTGCCCGGAGTGGCCTTCTCTAACTTCTCTGGTGCATACGGAGGCCAAGGTCTGTGATGGCTCCTTGTCTTAGAAATTCACAGCCATTTCAAATGACACTTCATTTGAAACTGTGACATCCTGATCCATTAAAAAAAAAAAAAAAGTGGGGGCGCCTGGGTGGCGCAGTCGGTTAAGCGTCCGACTTCAGCCAGGTCACGATCTCGCGGTCCGTGAGTTCGAGCCCCGCGTCAGGCTCTGGGCTGATGGCTCGGAGCCTGGAGCCTGTTTCCGATTCTGTGTCTCCCTCTCTCTCTGCCCCTCCCCCTTTCATGCTCTGTCTCTCTCTGTCCCAAAAATAAATAAACGTTGAAAAAAAATTAAAAAAAAAAAAAAAAAAAAAAAAAGTGGAGTAGCCAATCTCCTCTTATTCCTATACAAACAGAAGGACTTTAGGGATTTTCTCTTCTCAAACTAAACGTGGTAGAAATGCCCAACTTTAGCTCGGGTATAATTTAACCATAAAATCTGCCTGCCTGACTGTATTTTTGACTTGGGCTTTACATGTGGTCGTTAATGCAGAGATAGTTATCCTTATGAGTACCATGCGGTTTCAACATTTGGTCCAGTTCCTGAGAAGTTGAGCATCTGGAAATGATACCTAAATACATTGGCATGCTGGAAATTGTCATCCCTAAAAATAGGTGTGCATTTCACGGAGACAGGCAGTGTGTGTCTTTGTGACGGGCCATCAGCACATCAAGGGATGATACACTGAGCTAAATTTGACTTTACCTCACTTTAAATTCTCATCTAAAAGAGATCTGCCATTCTCATCATGCCAAAATACATCACAGATTTACTATTTTGTTTGTTGCTGTGACTGGTTAATTAAATCACAGTGTGGTTATGTTTATTAAGTTACAAATTATACCTTTTGGGGGAAGAACAAGTTCTGAAGTGGAACATGTTTACTTGATGTTTTCCCTCCCATCTGCCTTAAGGGGAGATATAATTAAATGTAACAAAGCAAGAGGCAAGTGAATGCAAGGAGAAACATTGTGAGAACATTTCTTCCAGCTGAATAAAGCTGTAAAGTTCTCGACGCAGACAAATTGCTACAGATGAAAAGCTAACTTGAATCTAAAGTGAGATTTAAAACCGGGAGGTTTTACTTTTCAACCTCTTTTCTTAGACTTTCAAAATTGTCTACAATATAATGAAAAGCTAAGAGCATCGCATTGTTTCTTCCTCACCTGCCCAGCCGTCTTCCCACGGCACTCGTGAGAGCTCCCATTTTTTGTGTTCCAGAAAATGGCAAAATGGTATCCCAATCCTCTGAGGGATGCGGGTCATTGTAAATGTGTCGTATTCCAGACCTAGGCTGCCCCGTCTGCTAACCAGTAGCCACATGTATCTATTCAAAATGTTAAATTAGTTTATGAATTTATAATTAAAATCAAAAAACATTTAGATTTGAGTTCCTCTCTAGTCTCTCTTCAAGTGTTCAATAACCACTGACTGCTATGGCTACTGACTACTCTATTGGATGGCATAGATATAAAACATGTCTGTCATCAGAAAACGTACCACTGGACAACACTGTAGGAGCTGTGCATAAGGCTGAAGTGTATCTTTTTTATGGGCTGCTGCGAAGCACTCTCCAACAGGATGGTCTGTGGGGATGGAACTGTTCCATTGTTGCAATTAGCCACAACAAAAAGACAATAGCAAGAAATTGTCCCTGAGGTTCAGACTAGGACTAGAGCAAAACATACCACCTCTGTGATATGACTTAACACATATTCATATACTCTTTTAAAATATGTCTCCTCTTGCCTGCCTACACAAAGTCTAACAATTTCCAGTCTTAGTCAATGTTCTGCATGAAGACAATGAAAGTCTTAATCAGTTATGTCGTATAGAAGCGATAACCTAGACGAACCGTAACAACTTAACACCAAACAGAACTTTCTGCGATGATGGCATGTGACTACTGAGGGTGTAAAAGGTGACTAGTGGGACTAAGAAACTGAATTCTCAATTTTGTGTGATTTTAATTCATTTCAAGTTAATTCATTCCAATCAAAGGATCAAGGTTGCTCCTCCCTATTGTATTAGATAGCACAGGTCTATAGGAAAGAGCTAAAGAAACTACTAAACAGGTTAGAGAATGTGGTAGATGAAATTAAAGATGGTTTTCCTCGGGCGCCTGGGTGGCTTAAGCATTGAGCATCCAACGCTTGACTTTTGCTCAGGTCATGAAGTCAGGTTTGTGAGATGGAATCCTGCATCGGGCTCTGCACTGTCAGTGCAGAGCTTGTTTGGAATTCTCTCTCCCTCTCTCTCTGCCCCTCCCCTGCTAGCTCTCTCTTTCTCAAAACAAATGGATAAACTTAAAAAAAAAAACATGACCACTGATACACACAAACCCTGTATAATCCTTCACGCTGAGAGAAGGCAAGATGTGAGATTGTAATGAGATTTCACTCTCGGGGCTAAGTTAGTGTTCAGTTAACTTTGAGTTTGTCGAAAGATAGATTATCCTAGATGGGCCTGACCTCCTCAGGTGAGTCCTTACAAGGGACCATGTTCTTCTTGTAGAAACAGATTTTTTTTTCAATGTTTATTTATTTTTGAGAGAGAGAGAGAGAGCAGGAAAGGGGCAGAGAGAGAAGGAGACACAGAATCTGAAACAGGCTCCAGGTTCTGAGCTGTCAGCACAGAGTCCGACGCGGGGCTCGAACTTGTGAACCGTGAGATCATGACCTGAGCCGAAGTCGGATGCTTAACCGACTGAGCCACCCACATGTCCCTTGTAGAAAGAAATTTGAGCATGAGAGAGGTGGAAGAGACATTCTGTCATGTTATAGGGAGGGCCATGGGGCAAAGAAGAGCCGGTAACCTCTAAGAGCTGAAAGTAACCCCCAGCCAGCAGCCACAAGGAAAAAAGGCCTCCGTCTACAGTTGCAAGACACAGAATTCTGCCACCAGCCTGAATAAGCTTGGAGGGCGACCCTGAGCCTCGTAGGATATCGCAGCCCCGTCAGCACAGAGACTGCTGCCTTGGGAGACTCCAGACAGAGGATGACGTTAAACCAGGCCTGGGCTCCTAACTCACAGAAATGGCGAGAAAGACATTTGTGTGGGTTTAAGGCACAACGTCTGTGGTACCTGTTATGCAGCAACACAAAATTAATGCAGAGCATTTATGCTTACTTAGCCTGTTTAAGGGAACATGCTTTTTGAAAACTTTCAGCTGAATACATCAGTTAGAAGATAAAGTTTTCTACTATTAACTGTTTCTTAAAGTGGGTTTTAAAGTAGTTCTTTGCCAAATTTTGTTGGCCAGACCTTTGTGAATTGGAAGAGGAGGATTAGATGGAAGAAAGGAAAACCCCATGACAATGATGGCAATAGGTGATGACAGTAAAACAGTGTTTAAAGCGTTGATGGCGGTGACGCTGATGACAAATAATTAGTATGACCATCGAGATTATAGCCTGTATTTATTTCCATGGGTAGCAGAGAGCCAAGAAAATGTTCTTGTCATCAGTAAATGTTCTTGTCATCAATGTCGCCTTCGAGTCAGACATTGTTGTGTTATTCACTAGGTAATAATCAACATGTAAAACACGTGATCTGAATTCAAACCATCAGATAGTGAAGTTTTGAACCAAAACAAAGTGGAAGCATTTTCACAGGAATTCATATTTGAAAATAACTGCAAATTAACATTTATCTTTTTTCCTTTAAAAAGCCGATTTCTAACTACTTGGCTTGGGGAGCTCAAAGCATTAGGATAACCTTATCTCTAACCTCAAATGGAAGGAATCATAAGGCTTCAAAAAGTTTTTGACCTCTGTGTTTAGTTTATTCATTTTAGAAAAGCAAATGCTGTATCTGAACCAAAATATATAAAAAGATTTTCACCGTGTGAATATACTTCATTATATGTAGGCTACCTTGACCCCACACAAGCTGAGGATCATATATTCCTACACACAGAAACATAATCTCCCCTTATAATAAACCATAAGTAGAATACAATGTTCTTTTACATGATAACAGAAAGGTAAAATGTAGGTCAGACATTCAGAGAAATAAAAAAGGAAAACACATCTTCATCTCTTTATTCAAAAGAACTAAGTGTACCAGGTCAGTCCCAGTTCTTTGGAACAGAATGATGGTGTGCTGGTGATAAACACTAACGCCGACCAGGCTGCTAGCAATCAGAATATCACGATGCTAACCAGATTAGGCCAATAAAGCTCGACTTGCCTTAAAAGTGATGTGCATAGACCAGACAATTTCCTGAGGTCCTGAGCTCTCCTTATCCTTGTTGGTCCAAACCCTGAACTTACCTGGGTGTGAAACTTACAAGATTCTGTCTGTAAAAGACCAGCTGAAGCGTGGATAACATTTAGGACTCTTTTCTTCAGCACAATGCATCCTTCAAGCAGAGATGCTCTGTTGTTCTAACCTAAAACTTTGGGGAAAAAATTGTCCTGCCCTTCTCATTCTTCTTATTCCAGAGAGAGGCAGCGCCTCTCGCTAGATGGAATCGTGCAGCAGAGAGGCATCAACTCTGTGTCACAACACGCTGCGTTGAACAAGTGTTCTCTGCTTTTGGACAGCTGCCTGTCTCTGCTTCAGCGAAAGCGTGGAGCCCTGTACCCAACAGAGAAAGTTCCTGCCTTAAAGTGACGGTATATTGTGGTTGTAGCTGAGAGAATGAGAAAAGTAGGGGAGGGCAGAGGCATCGCCTTCCTCCATGACTCAAAGCTAGTTTCTTTCCTCCAAAAAATATTTATTGAGAACCTAGTTGGGGCGCCTGGGTGGCTCAGTTGGTTAAGCGCCCGACTCCGACTCAGGTCATGGTCTCACGGTCTGTGAGTCCGAGCCCCGCGTTGGGCCCTGTGCTGTCAGTTCAGAGCTTGGAGCCTGCTTCAGATTCCGTGTCTCCCTCTCTCTCTCTGCCTCTCCCCTAGTCATGCTCTGTCTCTCAAAAAACCTAATAAACTTTAAAAAAAAGATTTAAAGAAAAAAAAGAAAGAAAACCTAGTCCGTAGAGACATTAAGGTAGAGACACTGGAGATATGTGGTGACAAAGCATTGTCAGAATAAGTTCTAGAGATCGTCTGTACAACAGAGTGCTTAGAGTTAGCAATATTGTACTGTACAATTACAATTTGTTAAGAGGGTGTAACTCATGTTATCTGTCCTTGCCACATTAAAAAAAAAAAATTGGGGCGCCTGGGTGGCTCAGTCGGTGAAGCGTCCGACTTCAGCTCAGGTCACGATCTCGTGGTCCATGAGTTCGAGCCCCGCGTCGGGTTCTGGGCTGATGGCTCAGAGCCTGGAGCCTGCTTCTCCCTCTCTCTCTGCCCACCCCCCCCCCCCCCCCCGTTCATGCTCTGTCTCTCTCTGTCTCAAAAATAAATAAACGTTCAAAAAATTTTTTAAAAAAAAGGATATAGCTTATATTTGTCACCCCAGTAACTATGTATGAACAAATTAAGCAATCAATACTCTCTGGTGAGTTAAAAAAAATAAAGGACAGCGTCAACTTTGCCCCACATGAGAGATCGAGAGCCATCAGGGAGCCAAACATGAACACATAAGCACACAAAAATACATGATTAGAAATGTGACAAGTGTTATAATAATACACAGAACCTATCTTAGATTAGGGAGAGCTTCAGTGAACATTCACAGAAATGCCAACGCTTGAGCTGGGGACAAGTAGGTAGAGAGAGATGTTCTTTGGTTGGGACGGGATGTTCTAAGCAGAGGGAAGAAGGGAAGATTAGAGGAGGAGGCCTGGAGCAGAAATGAGCCTCACATTTGAGGAAGTAAAGGGCTGGTATGGCGAGAGAACAGCAGCCAAAGAGGCTGAAGAGAGGCCGGAGAATGAGCCGGGACCAGATCGTGCAGGGCCTTATGGGCCACTTAACGAGTACGAATTTTTCCTGAGAGCAATCGATTAAAGTGTTCTAAACAGATGAGGTTCATAATTCAATTTATATTTTAAAAGAAATTTTTGGGGGAGATATTTATGAAGGTAGTAGGGCTCATTAATCCTAAATTATCTTGCTAGTTTAAAAAGCTTCGTAGCAATATATTCTCTAAGCTCATTCGCTTGTCATTACACAGGTTTCTGACTTCACGAAATGAGATTGCATGGCAACCAAAGTAAGGACTCACATATCATTACCTTCTTCTCAGCCTAGGCCTTCGCCATGCATTAGCTGGTCAGGGCTTTCTCGGGGCAGCACGACTGACATTTGGGGCTGGATAATTCTTCACTGAGGAGGTTGCCCTGTGCATTTTAGCGTGCAACATTTAGCACTGTCTCTGGCCTCCACACACTAGATGCCAATGGCACACTGTTCCCCCAGCCCATTCCCAGTTGTGACAATCGAAAATGCCTCACGATTTTGCCAACTGTCCCTTGCAAACCATTATTTGCAAGCACGGAGCAAGCTGTCATCAAAGAGGCAGTATTATCGTCTCCAGATACATGATTTCTATAAGAACCAGCCGCTGAAAAGGACCTCAAAAGCCATCCCAGAAATTACCTTACCTACTCCCACAAATACATAGGAGAGTTAATTTCCCATCCTTGTCAAAATCACCTTGCTATTCTTTGCACCTAAAATCTACAGCTCAGGCAAATCCTTGGCATTCAGGAGAAGCATGGGTTTGGTGAGATTATTGCCTTTGTGCAGAGCAGAACTATTTTCTTGTGCCCCATGACACTGCAGAGCAAGATGGGGAACAAAGAGAACCCTGCCACAGTCAACTGATTTATTTCTCTCTCTACCTGTTCCAGAACTTTCTACCTGACACCTTCATTCCAGAGGATTTAATATCTGATCATCCCCAAATGTCTTCTTTAGGATGGCCTGGAGATCACTCATAAAACAGCTCACTTTCCAGGAGAAACTGAGTTGTAAGTGATGAGACATGTCCAGGGGCACACCCAAAGCTTGTTCACTGGTGGTAAACAAAAAAAAAAGGAAGACCCTTTCCAAATGTTTGACTCAGCATCCTGCTCTCAAACCTACCCTGTAAATAGACTGCTTTCTGTGGATTTTAGGGCAGAAGGTGGTATAAAATCAGAGCTATATATATTTGGAGCCACCGCGATGGGATATTATATCTATAGTCTCACTGACGACAACAGTTTTGAAGTCTCTTTTTGCTTTTAAACTATTAGTGGCATTTGCCTTTCAGATAAATGGTCGTACAATGTGCTGAGGGAATCTCTAATGCAGACGGAAGGAGCAGGCACCCCTCCCACGGGCTCTAAGGGGAAGCCACTTCCCTCCTCTTGCCACAATGCTTGAAGCTCCTACTCTTATGTCCTGTCTCCTCAGGTCTCTGTAATAGTAACTGTGCAAACACATTGAGCCAGAAGAGTTCACTGAGCCCAAGAAAGGTCATCAGAGAGTTGAGAAGCAATTTATGTACAGATAAGTGCATAGACTTGGAGCCAGAGGATCGGGGCTAGAATTCTCATTCTGCCACTGTTGGTCTGAGCAATTTAATTTTTCCATGTTTCAGTGTCCCCACTTGCAAAACGAAGCTACTAACTACGCCCGTTATTTGGTTGTTGTGAGGAACAAATGAGTTCCCACATGTGAATACAAATTAACGTTATGTGAGAACAGGTCCTAGAACGTGGATCGTAAGTACTGTATCTGTTTTGTATTTTCATTGTTAGTTCATAAAAAAGTCTAGCTGTATTAACCAGCTTGTGTCTAGGTACATATATTTAAAGGGGGAGAAATCAAAGATTAGATACATTTGGATAGAATAAAATAAATCAGCCAAAGCCTCCAACAGGGAAAATTGCCCAGAGACCACAAATCAAACTGAAATAAAAATCAATTTGGAAGTATTAATATTTGAGGAGCTCCTATTATATCAATGGTCTTTGTTATACATTAAGGGAGGGGCAGTAAAGAACTGGAAGACCTAATTCCATTCTCCAGGGGGCTCATACGCCACATAGAAAAAGTTAAACATGGATTAAAGTAGATACTAAGAGCACCACGTACAACAAGGAGCATATGAAAGAGCCAGCTACTGCGTGGCACAGACAGGAAGGGCCAGGGAGGCAAACAAGAGAGGTGGTGGCAACGTATTGGGGGTGCTACAATGGCGGATCTTGGACACATGGGTGCCTCATAGTTTGTAATAACAAAAAATCGGAGGGGCGCCTGGATGGCCCCTCGGTTAAGCGTCCGACTCTTGGTTTTGGCTCAGGTCACAGCTTTGCACTTTCGTGAGTTCCAGCCCCAAGTCAGGCTCTACGCTGGCGACACGGAACCTGCTCTCTCCCTCTCTCTCTATCCCTCCCCCACTTGCACAGTCTCTGCCTCTCTCAAAATCAATAAATAAACTTAAAAAAAAAGACACTTAAAAATTTGAAACACTGATTGACGTGTTCGCCAATCTGTGTCTAGTTAAACATATCATGGGGCAAACTTCCATTTTAAATGATGACGTGGTTTTCTTTTTTATGGAACAGAAAGATTTCCATGGTGTCTTCTTGTAAGGAAATGCAGGTCATAGAATACAACGTTTGCCATGGTCCCACTGTACAAATGGGTTTGCATGTGTGTGTACATATCCTCTATGAATATCTACAGGTAAAGAAATATACCAGAGCTTGAACAATTACTTCTTTGGATGGGAACTCTTTGGGGAGCGCTGCTCCCAAAAAAGAGACTTTTTTGTACTTTTATACCTACTGTTTACATTTTTTACAGTAAGCACTGAAAGTCCACTTTAGGAGAGAATTGAGGGAGAATAGGCAAGGATTAAGAGAAAATATGTTTTTCCTAATACTGACGAGGCATATTAAAGAGCTGACATGGTGTGCATTTTCTTTTGTAGATCTCTCAGAATTGATTATAGAGCCACTTTTTATTATAGTGCACTTTTTATATAATGATTAGCTTATCTTATTCCATTCTTGAGTAGAATTTGGGTCAGCTCTGCATGCTCACTATTTGTGCAAGTGGCCAGGACAGTCAACTTTCACAGCATGACAAGTATTGATACCACTGATGGATGAAATGTTTTCTAAGCACTGAAATGGCACTTTAAAAGGGTAAGGGGAGACAGCCGCAGGCTTCCTGGTCACTGGAATATATATGAGTCATTCAGAGAGTAAGAGTTCCAAATGCTAACTCTCTAATCAGAGAACACAGCTGGAGAAGGAAGTACTGGGAAAACACTTGAATCTCATCACCCGAGTCTTGTACTTAACGTCGCAACTCTACCGCAGAGAAAGTTTGTTGCCTGAGACGCCCCAAATGAGTTAGCTTCTCCCTTTTAAAATGGATAACATCCCAAGTTAAAAACTGTAAAGACTTCCTGCTTGGGAAGAAATGGTTCGAAACCTGCGTAAACTTAAGGCCAAACTACCTTCTTCCTCTGCGTGTTCACAAACCAATGGCAACCAACCCAGGCAAGAAGGAGGTGAAATCTCATTTATTTCTGCCTTCCACCTTCAACCATTCTCTTTCCCTTCTGTCCCCACATGCAGGCCAGGACTTTCTGACTCTTGGCTCTTACTTCTCAGAGAAAAACAATCCACCATCACTAAGTAAAAATAATCAGCCAGGATGTATACAAACTGAGGTAGGTCGATGACTGTAGTTGTGATTTTGGACAAGTTGCCTAAACTGGGATGAGACAGGTGAATTTGGAACATTAACTTATTTTTAGTTCCATAATTCCATGCTTCCACAATAATCACACCCTCAGGAGTTAATAAAGGCCTTGACCACAACAGAGGATATTTGAATTTCAGGTCAGCAAAGACCAGAAAATCTTAGTTCAAAAAAGAAAAAAAAAGTGTCCTCAGGATAAAATTTCAAGCCCTGACAGCCCGGGCAGGAGAGAGAACTTGGAGCCTTTCTAGAATTCTTCAGTCTGCACAAAGAATATGCCCCTCAATGCCCCCACCTACTCACATCTGCTATGCTTAGATGTTGTACTATCCAGAATGCTTTTGGAAAGCCCAGAGAACTCCTAAGTGGATCAAATCAGAAAACACTGACAGGCTTATGGAAAATTGTTCTCTTTTAGGTTTCCAATGAAATGTCTAAGCATTAAAGATGAGCTTTAAACGTATGGCCGCTCATCAGGAGTAAATCCTTTTAGAATTCTACCCATTACTAAATGCTGCACAGCAAAGTACATATGAATTCTTAAGAAAGCTCAATATTTTGTAGCACATTTAACACATTGAAGGAAACATTTTTGTTTGTGGGAAAATTATACTGACTGTAACAAATATGTTTATTCTAACGAGATCGTGTCACGCATTGCAGTATGTAGGAAAAGACAAATTAAAAACTGAGAGTCCCTATGAATCGGCAACGTGCTTTTGTGTCCCTTCTTCTTTGCTCCAAGTAAGGGCAGGTTCCATGTGTTAGGATTGTCCAGTTTCTTCTTGCTCCTCGTCCATTTCTCAGAAAACCACCTTTTTCTTCTTGCTTTAGGCTTTTGTTCTGTTTTCTATACTTTTCTTGTTCAAACTTGTCATTTTCTCCAACGCTCTCTATTTTCACCCCCAAACCTATTTTTCTTACAATCCTGTGTTTTCTCTCATTAAGCACCCAAGAATGATCTGTTTCTTTTTTTCCAAATGGCTTCCATTTACCATTAGTCTTTTTCCTCTTAGTTCCATTATGTACTTCTTTCTCAGCTAGGAAGCAAGGACAGAGAAAGTCTGTGCATATAATTTTGACTTCACTTTATGCTCTCACTGATTTGAACTGTCATCCTTTCCATATGCAGCAAGTAAGCGAAGCAATTGCTATAAAATTAAGTTACTTTTGCTCAGGTCAGATGTGTCATTGTGGGCTTTCTAAATCCAAAAGCAGATAACACTTCCTTGTCCTAGTTAGGTTAAAATGGTCAGTGAATCCTGACCCTCCCCAGATGGACAGCGTAGCTCCTTCTGTAGAGTTTCGGGATCTATGATATCTGCCCCTGCTGATTCCTTGGGTTGCTCCTCACAGTTTTCCTATGTGCTTTCTGCTCAACCTGGTCAAATCCTGGCAGTTTCCTCAAACACCATGTTCTCACACTCAGCCAGGTCTCCGCCCCACCCCACCGCCATGGAATACCATCCCTTTTTTTTGACTCATCTGGAGACTCATCTGTCTGGGAAGCTGTATTCCCTTTTCCTTTCCCCACCCCAAACCTGGCTTTGACCGTGTTCCTAAATTCCCCTGTGTTTCTCCCACATAACTCCCCTCCATGTTTTGTTAGAGGTAGTGGTTTTTTTTGGGCAGTTTTCCCCCAGCGGACTCTAAGCTATTCTGAGAAAATCGTGCCCCCCCCCCCCCGCCTCTTTCTTCATTTGTACCACAGGGATTTAGCTGTCGCAAATAATGCTTGTGGGAGAAATGTATTTGTGCTATGCAATAACAAATGAGAAAGGCCACCAGAAATCTTAAGTGCCATACAATAAGATCACCATAATAAGGTAATCTCATCATCTTTGTAAGAGCTTATAAGGGAAGCAGGTCAAGGATGTCGGTCTGCCTGCAACTTTTTGAAAGGCTTGAATCGTAGATGGGACATTTCTACTTACACTTTGAATCTGTAAGAGAAGGAAGCCTCTGGGGCAGGAGCCAACTCAGATTAAGGTTACCTGCTATTTCTCCTGCTCATGCAGCCTTTTGCTCTCCATTCAACAGGTTTTCCTGAACCCAGGAACCACAGTGGGCCACAGTTCCAATGGGTCGATTCTGGCAAGGAACCCCACCACTCCCCCTCCCCCTCCCCATGGCTCCCTCTTTTCTGGAGGTCTCTCCCGATGGACTCTGCCCCTTTGGTCAATGTGGATCTGTGCTCTACCCATGCTCTATACTCTGCTAAACCACTTAAGGTCGTTATCTTATCTAAATTTCAAGCAACCACATGATATACATTTTATTGTTTTCCTTTATTTTATCACTGAGAGGACCAGGACTTGGATCAGTTAATCAACTTACCCCAAAGTGAAGCAGGCAGAAAGAGGCAGAGCTGAGATTTGAACCAGGTTCTGACTGACTCCAGAGACTGAGTTCTTAATCACTGCTCAGCACTGCTTCTCCATCATCTGACCACAGCTTCACCAGACTCTACCCGTGGAGATAGACCCCAATCCTGTCTGACATCCTAGGCACAGCTAGTCTAGAAATAAACTTTTTTTTCATTACTATATCTTTATTTTTCCTTGTGTTCCCCCTCTCTTGACTCATAACGCCACCACGTAAAATATTTTCTATTGACCCTGGATACAAAGAGTGGTGATGGGGATGGATGGAGACTGAAGTTATTGTAGCTTTAATTCCCCAGTTAGGATTGTCACCAGAAAAATCCTGAGATCAGGATGGGACCAACCCTGAAGACAATGAGGATAATTACAATAAACAACATCTATTAGGCATTTACTATGTGTTCTAGTCACTTTGCTCTGAACTTTGTATAATTGTCCCACTTTATCTTCATGCCAAGTTTATAAAGTAAGCACTTTATTATACCGTTGATACAAATGAAAAAAAAAAAATGAGACAAAGAGAGGTTACATAACTTATTCAAATTCACATATTGGTAATTTCTGAAACCAATCATCAAAATTAAGCAGCCTGACTTGGCCCCCAACCACTAAGCTAGATTGATTCTCAGGAGGTTTGCTTCTGTTGACTCAGTAAGTTTTCTGTAGGAATGGAGGGGCAAAGCAGAGGAAGAGACAGAAGCTGTTAGAATGGGTTGCCTCACTTCCCATCAGTGGAGGCAAATGTTGGAATAACAATTATTCGGAAAGTTGCTGGAGGAACATTTAGCACTGCAGTGGAAAAAGTCTAAGGTATTCTTCCAGAACAAGAAAGAAAATTGCAGCCCTAGAAATCTGGAGAAGTCTCTGCCCACTAATTTCCTGACACATAAACAAATAATTAGAACAGATTAGTTAGGGTCTCATGAGGGTGCTATATAGGCTGTCTGTATCTGGCAGTAACCTCCGGTGCTAGGTTTGTCCGGGTGTTAAGGCTATGTGTAGATTTCCCTGTACTGGGTATAGACAGCAAAACAATGTTTCCGTCTGTATTATAATGTTTACCACATATATTACAAAGATTTGTTTACATGGAATCTCCCCTCCTAGACTTCTAGGTATTTGAAATTACAATTGTTTTAGTTCTTGCTAGTCTCCTGGATAGCAGACACAGTGCTGATTCTTAGTGTGCATCTGGGATGTTTCTGTTTCAACAGGGAGTCTTACCGAAGGGACCGCAGATCAAGACTGCTCAACATGAATGATGTAATCCCTGGGTTATCATAAGATTTGTTTATTTGTTTTCATTTTGGAGGCAGTTATACTCATGTACATTTCAAAGTTCAAGAGGTACACAAGAGCTTGAAATGCAAAAATCTCTCTCCAAAGACAGAGCCACCCACTCATCCCTACCCCCACAAGGACAGCCAAAAGTATCAATTATTAATATAAGCCTCATAAAGGATTTTAGGCACACACTAATATATATTTGTTTTCTTCCTCCATACCCTTTCTACAAAAAATGTAGAACATGACTCCCACTGTGGTGAAACTTGAGTTTATCCATAAAAAGAAACCCTTAAAGTTCATTCACATGGATATATCATGAGTTTTCTCAGCTTTTATGCTTTTTGTTCATTTGTTTTTTTAAAAATTCGTTTGTTTTTAAGGGTTATACCACATCCCATCGTAAGGATGTTCCACTGTATTTACACATCACCTGCCAAGTATTTAAGGTGTTTCCAACAAAGCTGCCTGTTCTTTCTAGTAAGACTTACTACTTGGGGAGCAGATTTTGGAGGGCATTTTATTAATACTATTATATAATATTTAGATTCTATTTTCATTGAAATTATACATGCATATAATGAAAAGGCAACATTATTCCACAAGGTTTTTTTAATTAAAAATTAAAATATGGCAGAAATTCAGCATCAGACTATAGGTGTTCTCACAAAAGGAATTTATGTCTTATGTATATAAAACAAAACAAAACAAAACAAACAAACAAAACATTATGCTTAAAGCTGGCATAAACTATCCTGAAGTGAAGAAAGCCCAGACACCACAGAAGAAAAAGGGTTGATGCATTCCCAGGGAAAATTATATCTAGACACATCCTGTCAAAATTTTGAATTAGCATAACACATTTAAATCTAGGTAGAAAATATGTTCATAATAAAAGGGAAAAGTCAACTTAGACTTCTACTGCTCTGCAATATAAAAGAGTAGAAGTCATGGAAGCAGCACTTGAGAAGCTCTTAAAGGGTGAATTTTAATGATATTAGAAATTGATTTTGATGAAATATAAAGATTACAAAAGACACAAAACCAGTGATATGACATACACATTGTAGAAAGCAGAAACCATTTGAGCTATTAAACAAAAAGTACTTGAATATAAGGAAATAGAGGCTTAAAATTCATTGCAAGACAGGGGCGCCTGGGTGGCGCAGTCGGTTAAGCGTCCGGCTTCAGCCAGGTCACGATCTCGCGGTCCGTGAGTTCGAGCCCCGCATCGGGCTCTGGGCTGATGGCTCGGAGCCTGGAGCCTGTTTCCAATTCTGTGTCTCCCTCTCTCTCTGCCCCTCCCCCGTTCATGCTCTGTCTCTCTCTGTCCCAAAAATAAATAAACGTTGAAAAAAAAATTTAAAAAAAAAAAAAAAAATCATTGCAAGACATGCAGGGATGGGCTCCACCATCTGATACTCTAGGAATGACACCCGGAAAAAGCCACTGTGACTCTGTTTACTCTAGAGTTGTTATGGGAAACAACTGTCCAATGAACACATTTCCCAAGCACCCTGAATGTAAGAAAAGCCACCCTGGCCAGTGGGATTGCTCAGAAGTGATGTGTGTTATTTATGGGCCAGAGATTTTAAGATGGATGTGTACTTTTCCCATAATCTCTTCCTTTTTCTGCTAGTTGGAAACAGAAGATGATGGGGGGGGGGGGGGGTAAGCCAGAGTCACAAGATGGAAGCAAAGTGTCAGCCAACAAGAACACTGGCACTGAACTATTTATAAAAGGGAGAAATGGAATGGGCTAAGGCGGTGCCATTTTAAGGTTTATTTATTACAGACAAGTGAATTACTCTAATTAATAAAATCGTCAACCTTGCCCGTCTATGGCCTTGTGATCAGCATTGCAATTGCCAAGTTAAAGGATCAAGAGACTCTTTGGAACCATTGACATCCAAGGATCTGGAAGCCGCTGCCATCACCAGCCTGCCTCAAGACAGCTGTGAAACCAGTGACGCAAAGGCCGCCGAGAGCCATCTCTCTGGCTGTGCTTGCTGGGCAGGAGCGGGAGCCAGGGCAGAAAGCGCTGCCGACCTCAACCCTGCGCCAATTCACAAGAAGCACCTAACTGCCAAAAAACTCACTGGCATCTTGTTCTCTACAAAAGCATGTAGAAAACACACTTCTTAAGTTTTCTAGCCTCTGCAGTACTGTAAAGGACTCTGGCAGGAGGAGAGATAAGGGGCCGGGTGATAATTCACCATAAGCACCGCCTCCTTATGCCTTCAGTGTTCTGGCCCATAAAGCACACACATGCGGACAAAAAGATGTGCTGCAATTTAAATATAGTTTTTCCTGAAATGGGAGAATATGGGCATATTTAATTTCTTTTTTTTTTTTAAGTTTATTTATCGAGGGAGAGAGAGAGAGAGCAGAAAAGGGGCAGAGAAAGAAGGAGACAGAGAATCCCAAGCAGGCTCCGCGCTGTCAGGGCAGAGCCCGATGCAAGGCTCAAACTCAGGAATCATTAGATCACGATGTGAGCAAAACGAAGAGTTGGAGCTTAACGGACTGAGCCAGCCAGATGCCCCTACTTTCTTTTCTATGTTTTCCAAATTTTCTATGATGAACATGTATTATTTTTATCATAAAAACATAGGAACATGGGGTGCCTGGGTGGCTCGGTCCATTAAGCGCCCGACCTCGGCTCAGGTCATGATCTCACGGTTGTGGGTTCAAACCCTCAAACCGCGAGTTGGGCTCTGTGCTGACAGTTCAGAGCCTGGAGCCTGCTTCTGATTCTGTGTCTCCCTCCCTCCCTTCCCCTCCACGGCTCATGCTCTGTCTCTCTGTCTCTAAAAAATAAATACACATTTAAATTTTTTTTTAAAGCAGAGGAACATTCCTTTAAAGTATAATGTAGCAATTGATAATAATTCATCCCTTTTTACTTTTTAAATTTACTACAATTCCATTCTTTATTTCTTCCACTCACATAAAAGACCCAGAAAAGTATTAAAAAAAAAAGAGGGTTATTGATAAACGTTAATTATTAAACAAGTCACCTTTCTGTGTCTCCAATGACGGACTATTTGTGTGTGATTTGCCTTCATAACTAAATTGGAAACTACCCTGAATACAGGAACCGTTTCTTTGCACACACATAATTATGTTAAGAAATGGATTGTTGATTAAGCTAAGTAAATTTTTCCATGATTAGTAATGATATAAAAATAACTTGTCAACAAAGCTTCTCAAGAAAAAAAAATGAGAGACTTAAGAAAATATGAGGTTATCTTGGTAGCAAGTACAGGAACAAAAAGACACAGACATAGTAAAAAATTATAGGTGAGTATGTGTGTGTGTGTGTATCCCATTGACCTTAGAAAAGGAAGTGGTTTTAACCGAGATTTCCAAAGGAGTAGCAATCTTGTTTTCTATTCAGTGGGCCAGATAGAAAAAAAAAAAAAAAAAAAAAAAAAAACCATAAAAAATGAACAGTTGATGATTAAGTATGGCCAGTTCTAGAGTCTCAACTCCATGAAGGGAATTGTGGGTTTTCAAGCAACATTCAGAATCCATTTTTCTGCGGTCATTTATCTCTATTGTGTATCGAATGTTCTATCTTTCTAGCCAGCCACTCTGATAAAATGTAAGGAACCACCAGTAATGTTATAAATGAAGTACTTAGAAGCTTGCAGTAATAGTAGGTATTAATAATCACCTTAATGAAAATTTGTAGCAACCCAATTTGTCATTTGAAAAAGTAGCAACACATGGTATTCATTAAAAATGTGTAAGTACAAAGTTGCAATACTATAATCTCCACCAAGATGTATGAGTATATTATGTTACCTCTCGATGTTTCTATTAACATTTCCTTGGATTTTTTTTCCCCGAAGAAATGACCTTAGAAGACTTCATTTCAAGACAATGTATTTACTAAAATCCCTCCGCAACGTGCCAGCAGCTACAGCACCTAGGGCAGTTTGTACTTCCCCAAATCTCCCATCTTCTCTGTTCTTCTACGGTGCGACTTTATCCTCCTCATTGAGCTTTGGAGTTGATTACCCTCCCCTGGAACTTGGTGGGGCTGTGACTGCTTCACCCAATGTACTATGTAAACTACAGAGGGAGTGATCCTATGTGGCTTCCACGCTAGGTCACGAAAAGCCATGCAGTTTCTGCTTTGGGCTCTTGGAATGCACACCCCATGGATACCCTCTTGGGACCTTCATGTTGGAACCAAACTGCCATGAATAGAGAGGTCCAAGCCAAGGTAAGTCTGCCGTGCTCTGAGGAGCAGTGCCAGCTAAGCCCATAATCAGCAGAATTGGGCCCGAATCTTTTACCACATACAAAAATCAACTCAAAATGAACTAAAGAAACATAAGACCCGAAAACATAAAACTCTTACAAGCGTAGAGGAAAAGTTCCTTGACATTGGCCTTGGCAATAAATTTAGAGTATACCAAATGCTCAGACAACAAAAACAAAATTATAGTGAGACTATATCAAACTAAAAACACCTTTTACACAGCAAACAAAATTAAAGAAGCATTTTATGGAGTGGAAAAAATATTTGGAACCGACATATCTAATAAGTAGTTTATATCCAAAATATATAAGGAGCTCATCCAAATGAAAAGCAAAAAAGCAAAACAAAGGAAAAACAAAACAACCTATGTGAGAAATGGGCAAAGAACCTGAGTAGGCCTTTTTTCAAAAAAAAAAAAAGACTTATAAATGACACAGATACATGAAAAAGTACTCCATATCACTAATCATCCAGGAAATTCACACCTGTTGAGATGGCTATCATAGAAAAAAAATTAAAAATAACAAGTGTGGCTAGGGTGTGGACAAAAGAGAACTTTGGACACTACTAGTGGGAATGTAAATGTAAACGTATGGCCATTATGGAAAACATTATCACAGTTCTTAAAAAAAAAAATAGAAATACCATATGATTCAGCAATGCTTCTTCCTGGTATATACTGGAAGAAAATAAAACCAATGGTTTGAAGAGATATCTACATGTGTTCATTGCAGCATTATTCACTATAGTCAAGATACAGAAACAACCTAAGTATCCATTTGCAAATGAATAGGTACAGAAATTGGGGTACATATACACAATGAAATATCATCCCATATTTTAAAAGGATCTCCTGCCTTCTGCAACATCATGGATGAACCTGGAAGACTTTATGGGAAGTGAAAGAAACCAGATGCAAAAAGAAAAAAGAAAACCCGTGTGACCTCACTGATACGTGGAATCTAAAAAGCTGAATACATAAAAGCAGAGAGTAGAATAACGGTCATCAGGGATGGAGAGGTAGTGGAAATGAGAAGTTCAAAGGGTACAAAGTTGCAGTTATGTGGGATGAAAATGTCTAAAGATCTAATGCACAGAAATGTTACTATAGTTAATAATACTGTATTGGATACTTAAAATTTGCTAAGAGCACAAACTTATCACACACACAAGTGGTAACTACATGAGGAGAAGATACAATAATTTGCTTAACTATAGAAACCATTACACCATGCAAATGTGTATCAAATCACCATGTTGCACAGCTTAAATATATACAATTCTATTTTCTTAGTAAAATAATAAAGGAACATAACTTTATCATCAGGTCTCAAATTCTTTGGATGGGTATATAATATTCTTTATGATCCCTTCAGCCTTATTTCCCACAAGACCCATACTACACTTACTGTTCCAGTAACACCGAATCCCTTGTAAATCCCAGGTGGAACTCGCTTTCTCTCTCCTCCATTGACAGCCTTGCACATGATGCCTCTGTCTTAAATGTTCTCTTTACACTTCAGTTCTCAAACTTTCCTGAGCCTCCCGGTGGCCACACAAGCAGAGCTTCTCTCAGCTTCCTTAAGGTAAGTTATGCCTGTATTCCCACTCCATCTGATAGCTGCCCTTATAATTGAAGAGCCTACCACAACGCCTAGCACACATTATGTACCCTGTGAATGCTTGTTGATGAATGGATGAATGGATACATGAATACATGAATGCATGGATGGACGGACAGAAGGACAGATGAATGGACATTGGAGGGAGGATGATCACAAAAATAAATAAATAAATAAATAAATAAATAAATAAATAAATAAAAAATAAATAAAACAAATAACTTTCCAAAGAGATATGTTTTAGTCCCAATGTTAAATCCTGGCAAGGATTGGAAAAGACTGTAGTGAAGAATACATCCCAGATGGGTAGACTAATCAGATGAAGGGTGAAGGAGGGAAATGAGAGAAAGTTTTGGGTCAACAGCGAGTTCATCTGGGGTAAAGTCCTTAGACAGGAGAAGAGTAAAGAGAGCTAGTTATTAAAATTGTTGAAGGAACGAGGGGAGAAAAACACTGCTGTCATGCTGTAAGTAATTCGGGGAGAGGTGACAGAGGTCACTGGAGAACAAGCTATTACACTTGCATACAGAGAATGCAGCTAAGTATGAAGAGCCACGAAGAGGGTTTTATTTGTTTCTAAGATTGTATGGGTTGATTTGCGGTTAACCCTGCTGAAGGCATCGAGAAATATTCCTTCCATTTTTAAATACCTATGCAAAACCTTAGGTTAAGTATTTGATTTTGTTATAAAAAAAAACCATCAGGTCCAATTTTGTATCCACTGAACATACAAACATGTTACATATTTAGAGAGAAATATGGACGTGTTTTATGAAAATCTTTTGTCAGGATGTTGTTCATAATCCATTAAGCTAGAGCATTATTTTGAAACATAATGTAAGGTGACAAAGTTTTAAATAAAAAAAGGTACAAAGGGTTGCTTGTGAACATACCCAGAAAAATCACAAAATAACTAGAACTATAGTAGAACCTTTCACTTTCATCCTTCACTTAGGGAATGAATCTATTCAGTTCTGAAGGCTGAATTGTGTTATTTCCTTTACACAGTGTGGTACAACTTTGAACTTAAGCAACAGGGAAGATTTTAAAGTGACTAGAATAAGAACGGCAAATCCTAAATCTTCCAGAGCCATAAGGAAGAAAACGAAAATGCGATTGTTGGCCACACTCAAGCAGCAGCGAGTAGCAGTGGAATGAGATACAAGTAATCAATTCAAGAAGTTGGAACGCAAGGTAGTAATGAAAGGCATCTAAGAATTTCATAAATATTTTTAAATTGTGGTAGATTATCACACTTCAATATAATAGCAATAGCTAATTTATAAAGGAAGTCTGTAGACAAGGAGAGGGTCTTAGTGGAAATAATGAAAGCACTGGAATAAGAAAGCTTCCTGAGCTTTGATGTTCTCACCTGAAAAGTGAGTAAAATAAAATGTACCTTCCATACATAATTATGACGATCAGGGGAAAATTATATAATGGGTTTGGTGCAAAGTCGTCATTTGATATGTAATCATTACTGTTGCTAATACCGTCAGGGAGTTTGATGTGCACCTAAGAGGAATTTAAAACTACAAAAGAAAGAAAAATAATAGCAATTATGGAGAGTTATAGGAAAAAACATTCAATGATCAATGTTTTTTTGCTAGTAGAAGAAGGAGGAAATAGTCAAAAGGAATCTCTCATATACATCTCTCTGTGTGTATACATATTTTCTCTGCTATCTTGTCAGAGAGAAGTCAGTCTCGAGAAAATTAGTGACAGACAAGTGGCATTAGTAGCTCTTCAACAGTCAAAGTTGAGGTAGGTGACATTGAAAGGGGGACAGCTTTGGGTATAGACAGAATCCAATTCCAGGACAGCAAATAGATACGAGAAGGTGATGACTTCCGTAGGATTCATTTGAAAGGCAAGACTATACAGTTACAGTATTTCCAGGAAGAGATTTATGCTTTAAATGTGTTGGTTCTTTTTCTGGGTGCCCTGGTGGCTCAGTCAGTTAAGCGTCCAACTTCAGCTCAGGTCACGATCTCACAGTCCATGAGTTCGAGCCCCACATCAGGCTTTGTACTGCCAGCTCAGAACCTGGAGCCTGCTTCAGATTCTGTGTCTCCCTCTCTCTCTGCCTCCTCTCCTGCTGGTTCTCTCTCTCTCTCTCTCTCTCTCAAAAATAAATTAACATTAAAATAAATTTAAGGGGCGCCTGGGTGGCGCAGTCGGTTAAGCGTCCGGCTTCAGCCAGGTCACGATCTCGCGGTCTGTGAGTTCGAGCCCCGCATCAGGCTCTGGGCTGATGGCTCAGAGCCTGTAGCCTGTTTCCGATTCTGTGTCTCCCTCTCTCTCTGACCCTCCCCCGTTCATGCTCTGTCTCTCTCTGTCCCAAAAATAAATAAACGTTTAAAAAATAAATAAATAAATAAAATAAAATAAAATAAATTTAAAAAAATGTTCTTATTATAGCTTCGTCTGAAAAGAAGAAAAACAAAAACAAAAGCCTTTGACCTCCATGGGCAAAAACTAACCTTTGACATAAGCCTCACAAACTCATACAAAAATAATTCCAAATGTGTCATTTTTAAACATTAAACTTTCAGGGAAAAATTGGAGAAAATTCTCAGGATGTAAGGCTAGGCAAGGAGTTCTTACAGTTGACATCAAAACATGATCTGTGAAAGAAAAAAAGTGGGTCAGTTGGACTTCATCAAAATTTAAAAATTTTCCTCTGAAAAAGGCACTTTTAAAGGGATGAAAAGACAAGTTACAGACTGAGAGAAAATACTTGCAAAGCACATATCCAGAGACTAGTATCTTGTCTCAGCATCCAGGACTCTCAAACTTATAGGAAAATAAAATCCACTTATAAAATGGCCAAAAGAGGTAAACATTTCACCCAAGAGGGTGTAAGATGGTAATTAAGCACATGAAAAGTGTTCAGCATCATTATTAGGCAAATGCACATTAAAATCTCAATGCAATCACTTTACATGCAGCAGATCAGCTAAAATAGTAATAACACCAAGTGCTGGTGCAGATGCTGAGAAACTGTCACTCCTACCCTGTATGTGGGAACATAGAGAGAAAAATAGTTTGCCAGCTTTTTATAAAAACGGACATGCAATGACCACATTAGCAAGCAATAAATTATTGGGCATTCATTCCAGAGAAAAGAAAACTATGTTCACCTTCACTGTACGTGAATGTTCGTGGCAGCTTTTCTCATAACAGTTAAAAAACTGGAGCCAACTCAGATACTTTAAATAGATGAACAGTTAAACAAACTGTGGTACATCCATACCATGAAATACGACTCAGTAATAAAAAGAAATGGACTGTTGATACACATAACACCGTGGGGTGAATCTCCAGGAAATTTTGCTCAGTGAAAAAAGAAAATCCCAGAGGTTACATATTACATGATTCCATTTCTATGACCTTCTTGAAATGACAAAATTACCTAAAGGGAGAGCAGGTTAGTGGTTGTAAGGGGTCAGAAATGATAGGGGTGCAAGAAGAGGTGACCAGGGATTAGGAGTGAAGTTGAGACATTGGAGGAGGGAAAGGGGTGTAGTTATCAATTACATCCACTAGGAATTTCTTGGTGATGAAATTATTTTGTATCTCGACTGTGGTGGATATACAAATTCATATGTGATACAATTGTGTGAAACTAAATATACCTACCCCCAGATAATTGGGGAAATCCAAATAACATTGATGGATTATAGTTTTGCAAGATATTACCATTGGGGGAAACCGGGAAGAGAGCACATAGGATCTCTCTGAATTATTTCTTATAAGTGTATATGAATATAAAATTATTTCAAAATAATAATTTTAGTTGTTTTAAAAAAAAAAAAAAAACTTTGACCTGGGGCACCTGGCTGGCTCAGCGGGGAGAGCATGCCACTATTGATCTCATGGCCGTGAGTTCAAGCCTCACATTAAGTGTAGAGATTACCTAAAAATAAATAAATTTAAAAAAATAAAACAAATAAAAACAACAAAACGTTGACCTGAGCAATGCCCTCAGTTAGTAGGTTATAAGAAAAAACAAATGACTTTTAAACAACTTCAAAGTTTTAATTCCTGATGTATCACTGTATAAGAAAAAAAAGTCGTGTAGTTTTCCTCAAGATACTCTAGACTAATTAAACTGATTTAATAACTTTGGTTTAAAAAACGTTCCATACGTTCCTCCTGATTTTACCACCGTATAAAAATACTGCTAGCACGATATTCTATTTTATGCAAATCATGGGTGTATTTTCTTATGAATAGTCTATTTTAAACTTTAAACTTTAAATTTCCTCTACTGGTTTGGTGTATCAGATAAACTAACATCACTTACAAAATTGCTCCATTCTAAAACACCTGTGTTCTTATTTACTACATTGTGGATTAGCCACCAGTTAACAGGTGAAAGGGGCACATGAATCTGTTATGTTAGAGTTCATGTCCATTTTTAAGAAATGTAAAAATATGGTGCCTAGAGGCGCCTAGGTGGCTCAGTCAGTTGAGAACCCGACTTGGGTTCAGGTCATGATCTCCTGGCTCATGGGTTCGAGCCCTACGTCAGGCTCTGTGCTGACAGCTCAGAGCCTGGAGCCTGCTTCAGATTCTGTGTCTCCCTCTCTCTCTGCCCCTCCCCTGCTTGCTCTCTCTCTCTCTCTCTCTCTCTCTATCAAAAAAAAAAAAATAATAATAATAATAATAATAATTAATTAATTAATAAACATTAAAAAAACACTTAAGAAAAAGAAATACACAAATATGGAATGATAACGAGATACGTACACAAGATACTGACTATACATTGGTTTGTTATGGAATAATTTAGTCTTAAAGTAAAAATATGCTAAAATGTAAAAGGTAATAAAATACAAATCTGATGGCTTGTACCATAAATGTACAAGGTCTGAGTACAACCTCATCTGCCTGGGTTTATAATACTTAGAAATAATGAGCTTGAAGGAAAAAATGAAATGTGTTGAAATTTTTGATGAGTTTGTAGAAACGTGATGAGTTTATTTATAAAGAAAAAGACTCATGAGCTCTTTATTGAATGCTGTTATATGGATAATATCCTAAAAGTATAAGTAAAATCTGTGCCTTTTTTTGGAAAGGGGGCCAAGTTATACTCTTCTGAAATAACAAATGTCCTTTTTCTCTCACAATAATTGTGGTTTTTGGCATACTCTTAAATTATTCCAGCCAGAGTGTCTTATTCTTTGAAAATGTTTAGTTCATGCTAATAACTGCTAGTCACTACAGCTTTAAAAAAATTGCCTGTTAATTACTGTCATTAGATACTGTGATATATGTTCATATATTATCTCTTCTGACAACTTAACTTTGTCTTTTGCAAATTCAGTTTCCAATTTCAAAACAACAAAACTATTTAGACTTTTTTTTACGTGTAAATAATGCTTACGTTTCTTAAATGATCACTAAGTAACACAGAGATTTATCCCCTTCATTTTTAAAAGGAAGCATGTTAAAAATAATTAGCTATGTTTGACCTTCTCCAGATGTTCGAGCAGCTCAATACTGTTAAGAGAACTGTCCTGTATATTCTTGTTTTCAAAAGGAAAAAAGTCTGTTTTCTTAGGTGAATCATATACAGGTAAAGGGCATTAATATACATATATTTCAGTTTTTGTGTTTTTTCCCACCTCAAAAAAAACCATAACTATGTTCATGTTCAAAAACTGACAAAGTAACTGTCAACAAATTTATTTTTAATATACATATACATTTTTAGATTGACCTCACTTATTTTGATGCTCTCCTGTTAAACACATACGCATTAAGCATTGTTATCTTCTTGGAGAATTATTTTCATTACATAATGCTTCCCTTCATTCCTGATAACTTTCCTTGGTTTGGGGTTTGCTGTGTCTGAAATTAATATACCTACTCCTATTTTCTTCTGATTAATATTAGCATGGTTTATCTTTCTCCATCCATCCACTTTTCTCTATGTTTGTCTTTATATTTAAGATGTGTTTCTTACAGACAACGTATGGTTGTGTCTTGTTTTTTGATCCACTCTGACAATCTCTGGTTTTCAATTGGTACATTTAGACCATTGAGATTCAAAGGAAGGGGCGCCTGGGTGGCGCAGTCGGTTAAGCGTCCGACTTCAGCCGGGTCACGATCTCGCGGTCCGTGAGTTCGAGCCCCGCGTCAGACTCTGGGCTGATGGCTCGGAGCCTGGAGCCTGTTTCCGATTCTGTGTCTCCCTCTCTCTCTGCCCCTCCCCCGTTCATGCTCTGTCTCTCTCTGTCCCAAAAATAAATAAACGTTGAAAAAACAAAAAAAATTTAAAACAAAACAAAACAAAGGGATTACTGATATAGTTAGATTCATATCTCCCATTTTATTACTGTTTTTTTGTTGTTGTTGTCCTTATTTTTTATTCATTTTTATCTTCCTTTTATTCCTCAGCCTTTTGTGACTTTAAATGAGCATTTTATGTGATTCTTTTTTTTTTTTCTTTTTTAGCATATCCGTTATACTTTTTTTGGCTTTCTTTTTTTTTTTTTTTTTTTAGCATTTACTAGTAATCCTGTCAACCTTCAAATAACATTATACTGCTTCTAAGGAAGTATGAGTACCTTGTAACAAATAACCTTAATTATTTCTGTTTCTTATATCATTGCTGTCATTCATTTCACTTATATACAGCATACAGAAGCATATATACTATATATAGCATGTGTATATATGTATAATATGTACATATTACATATAATTATGTATGTATATTATATATATAATTATATATGTATATATGTATATATTATATATATTTACATTATACATGTATATTATGTGTACATATAATTGTATATGTATATATTATACATATGTATTTACACATAAGCAAACATAATCAAATACAGTTAGTATTATTTTGAACAAACTATTGTCAGATCAACTAAAAACAAGCAAATTAAAGGTTTTTATTTTACCTTCATTAATTCCTTCTTTGATGCTTTTCTCTACTTAGATCCCAGTTTCTGACCTATATTATCTTCCTTCTCTCCGCAGAACTTCTTTTAACATTTCTTGTAATTCAAAACTATTGGAAACAAATTCCCTCAACTTTTGTTTGTCTGAGGAAGTCTTCATTTCTTCTTTACTTTTGAAGGTTAATTTCTCAAGATACAGAATTCTAGGTCAGTGGTTTTTTCCTTTTATCACATTAAGTTTTTCACTCCACTTTCTTCTTGCTTGCATGGTTTCTGACGGGAAGTCAGATGTAATTCTTATCTTTGTTCCTCAATAGGTTGGGTGTATTTTCCCTCTGGCTTCTTTTAGGATTTCTCCTTTAACTTTGGTTTTCTGTAGTTTACATATGAAATGTATATGTGTAATTTTTTGGCATTTTTCCAGTTTGGTGTTCTCTGAGCTTCCTAGATCTGTGATTTGGTATCTGACATTAATTTGGGGAAATTCTCAGTCATTATTCTTTCCAATATTTCTTCTGTTTCCTTCTCTTTTTCTCCCATTTCGGTGTTCCCATTACACATATGTTATACCTTTTGTAGTTGCCCCATGTTTCTTGAGTGTTCTGTTATATTTCAGTCTGTGTTCACTTTTCAGTTTTGGTGATTTCTATCGAGGTTTCCTGAAGCACAGACTCTTTCCTCAGCCACGACCAGCTTCCTAATAAGCCCATCAAAAGCATGCTTCATTTCCATTACAGTGTTTTGATCTCTAGCAGTTGTTTGTTTTTGTTTTTGTTTTTTTCCTGAGGATTTCCATCTCTCTGCTTACATTGTCTGTCCCTGCATACGGTCTATATTACCCATTACAGACCTTAGCATATTAGCTAAAGTTGTTTCAAATTCCCGATCTGATAATTCCAACATGTCTGCCATGTCTGTTTCTGACTCTTGCTCCCCCTTCAAACTGTGAATTTTCTTGCTTTATAGCAGGCCTTTTAATTTTTCTTGATAGACATGATGTGCTGGGTAAAAGGAATTGCTTTAGTAATGTGGCAGTAAGGTGTGAGGGAGGGGAAGTATTCTCTAGTCCTGTGATTAGTCTTGTAGTGAGCCTGTGCCTCTGGCCCATGAATTCCTTTTGTGCTTCTCATTCCCATCCCTCCCCTTCTTACCTGGGACTGGATGACTAGAGCCAGGTGGGTATTTCCCTTCCCTTAGATCAATCAAGGTCTGATTAAAAACCCCAGCAAGGGTCTTCTGGGTGGCTTGGTCAGTTAAGCTTCAGGCTCTTGATTTCGGCTCAGGGCATGATCTCATAGTTTGTGAGTTCGAGCCCCAGGTTGGGCCCTTCACTGACAGTGTGGAGCCTGCTTGGGATTTTCTCTCCCCCTGTCTCTCTGCTTATCTCTCTCTCTTTCTCTCTCTCCCTGTCAAAATAAAATAAATAAATAAACCCAGCAAGCTAGATTGTAGTTGAATAGTTTCTCTTGAGGGCAGACGTTGTTAAGAAGAACAGAATGCTCTCATGAATTTCAAAACCGTTCCTTTTCCCTTCCCACTGCAGAAAGAAGCACAAGGGAATTTACTGGGAGAACCCCATCCAGTGCCTGAGGTAAAACTCACAGAAATGTAGGGGACCCCCTGTGCCTGAGTCCCCTCGGAGTTTGTAAGTTTCAGACTTGTCTTCTCTGAGCCTCCAGCAATTAATTCATCAATTACCATTCAGTTTTGTATCCTGGCACTGGTTCCCGCAGAGCCTTCTGCTCCAGTAAGTTGTCATTTTGTGTATTTGCCTGTCCAGTTTTGGGGGGTAGTGGTTTTCCCTGTGTCCTCACTTCTCTTACAGATCTAGGAAGAGTTATTGATTTTCCAGTTTATTCAGCTTTTTACTTGTTAGGGTGGCGTGGCAACTTCCAAGCTCCTTACATGAGGAACCAGAAACTGAAAGTCCTGTTTTCTTTACATACCTATTTATACTATTATAGATGTATTATAGCCTATTATATTACCACTTATTATATTATATTATTATATTATAGCCTATTAATATTGGTGACATTCATAAGGTACTTAATGATATAAAGACTAAAGATTTAATAATGGCCTCACCCTATCAAGATAATTTATTAAAACTTTATAAATTGATTATATATTATACTTCAACATAATAGATCATTCTGTTCCACTCTAATATTTTTAGCTATTATAATAAAATGACCACAACCATTTAGCCTTATCCACAAAAAGCTTTCTTCTCTTTGCTTACATTAGTCTAAAGTTCTGCTATAGAAAGAAAAAAATCAAGTGTCCCGGAAGAAACATCAGAGAAACCTCAGCAAAAGACTATAGCAGTTAGACCTGACCTTTGTTGTCACAAGGAATAAACTCTGATCAAACTTCCCAGACCATCACCATAGAAGGGAACTTTTAAACTGATTCAGAAAACTGAGTCAGAACCTCCAAGATTGTTCTGGTCTAGAAGCACATGACTCGATGGGAGTGAACTGCTTAACCAAATTCAACCAAACAAGAATCAATTACCCATGACTCAATGAACCAGATTAACTGATTTAACTGAGGTAATATTGTATTTTCAGTGCCCATTTTTAAAGTCTATTTTTTTCTTCTTAATCTTTGTCTAACCCTCAATGTAACGTTTTATTTATACAAATTTGAAGGAAAAACTCTGTCAGTGGGATCTTCTCCCAATGAAATCTTCAGAATTCAAAAGAAAAAAAAATCCAAAAGTAGCAATACTGACTATAAGCTAACAAATGATCAGGAAATTAAAAAAAAATAATTCTGAAGAAAATAATGACCTACAGTGATTGACCTTTCTTCATTAAAACAATAACAATGGTTGAACTGTATGAGCAGCAATTTTATTAGATTACTTTGTTTCATGACCATGTAATTATTTCCATAGGTTCATTAAAATGCATCCTCGTTCCTACCAGAATATAATTGAATAAATCGCATTTGTAACTTTGACCAAGCCCAAAATCTTGCTTAGCTGGGTCAGATAAGCCCAGTATTTAGAAGGAAGGACCATACTTCACATGTGCAGATAAATGATGTCTTCAGAGTCCTCCCCGGAGAAATTGCCTGATACCTGCTCCATATGAGGTCCCAGCCCTACAAGTAATAAAGAACGTTGCTCCTGGCAGAGGCCGGGATCACCGATTTAAGAAATGGGATCTCAGAAAGAGGTGACACATCCTGACAGTTACAGATTCCGCAGGAGAAACCTGGAAGAGAATAATAGGATGGTTCCTTATATTTAATGTCAGTACGATTGTTAAGAACAATGAAATTCTTCACTGACATAAAAGTAAACTATAGCCTCAAGTCCTTGAAACACCTCCAGATAAACATCACCTTTGGGACTCCCGATTGTTTTAGTCATGCCAAAAAAGACGTCAAATCTTTGTAATAAACTGGTCGAATGAGACAAAACATTGCATCAATGACGTTAGAAGAAAATCATTGACCAAATGAAGTTGGCAAGTTGGCACCACAGTAGCAAGCACTTGATGGTAACGAGAGTCATGGTAGAAGGAAAGCCGCTTCCAATAGAGTCAACGCTTCATCTAGTCAAGTCAAAAAGAACTCTTCGGGGGTGCCTGGGTGGCGCAGTCGGTTAAGCGGCCGACTTCAGCCAGGTCACGATCTCGCGGTCCGTGAGTTCGAGCCCCGCGTCGGGCTCTGGGCTGATGGCTCAGAGCCTGGAGCCTGTTTCCGATTCTGTGTCTCCCTCTCTCTCTGCCCCTCCCCCGTTCATGCTCTGTCTCTCTCTGTCCCAAAAATAAATAAATGTTGAAAAAAAAAATAAAAATAAAAATAAAAGAACTCTTCGTACTCTGGTGGGGGGAAGTGGGGGGGAATAGGAATTTTAACTGGTTTGATCCCTCGAATAATAAAACTTTGAACATTTCTGATAAACCTGGATGCCCTGACGGAACACTTTTGGCTTCATTGTTCTCTGCACTTGAAGCCGTGACTTGACCTTTGTGAATGTAATAATCGTGTCGCAAAGTTGCTGCTTGTGACTCCGGGCAGGTTGATACGAACTCAGAAACCCTCCTACTTTTGCAAGGTATTTTTTAAAATTCTTGGCCTTGTGTTGGTTAGAGAACTAGCCCTTCTTTGTGGGTCAACTCTTTGTTTCTTCTCCTGAAAGTTTGTAACTCTGAGTGTTCCTTGGACAGACTGTATGTTGGCGGAGAGCTAGGCAAGGAAACACATGCATGCACATCCAGTGCCACAAATTGAGCCACTATTTCTGGAGAATAATCTGAAAATAGATAAGGAACAGTAATACGAGTAAAAAAAATTAAATGCAGCATGACATTAGGTGCCCAATAAGTGGTTTCAAAAAGAAATGCAAAATGACATCACGAAGGGAGAAATCAGTCAGGCTGGGGTGGTGGAACAGCTCTTCTGAGAAACAGCAATCTTGTTGCTAGTGCACAGACGAGAGGAAGAACAAGAGTTAAGGCACCAAAGGGCACCGGGGGGGTGGGGCTCAGTCGGTTGAGCGTCCGACTTCGGCTCAGGTCATGATCTCACGGTCTGTGAGTTCAAGCCCCGTGTTGGGCTCTGTGCTGACAGCTCAGAGCCTGGAACCTGCTTCAGATTCTGTCTCAAACTCTCTCTCTCTCTCTCTCTCTCTCTCTCTCTCTCTCTCTGTCTCTCTCTCTGCCCCTCCCCCATTCAGGCTCTGTCTCTCAAAAACAAATAAAATGTTAAAAAAAAATTTTTTTTAAGAGTTAAGGCACAGAATAGCAAGGCACTAATTTTCCTCCCTGTGAACCCATTAATATTTTCCTTCACTCCTCTGCCACATATCTTTCTATCATACTTAAGAACTTCACATGAGAAAAGACAATTCTTATTATGAGAAAAATTCTAGAGGTCAAAGAAAAAGTCATACCACCTCCTGGAATTTGGGAGTTAACTGGGTTTCTGAGGAGCTTGGAAAAGGTCTTCATTTATTATTAGGCAAGGTAGAATTAAATTTATTTCTGCCTCTCCAGAGAAACTAAAGAACTCTTCATAAGTTTTCTAAATAAAATTACACATTCTCCAAATAGAAGGAGATTTTTTTTTTTTAATGAGAGAAAAGTAATCAGTATTTTTTGCTCTGCTAAAACCAAAAAGATTCCATGCATACTCACTGAAGATTCACCTTTGATGTCCGTTCTGCTATTGACATTTCTTTGTGCCATTTCTGCTTCGGATGCTTTGCGGCCTGGGGATTGGTAGCAGAAGTTGAGTTCATGTCGTTTGCCTATGTGCTTAATTTTTAATGACAGGTCTCTCTGAATTACCAGATTGTGTCAATTACCCCTCTAAGAAATCTAATTTTGTTAATGAAATTAGTTGCTTGGAAAAGAAACGTAAGCATTAATTTCGGTTTAGCAGTTTCTCTTTGAGCTGTAGCAGGTGCTATTTGACTGAATTGCCAGCACTTGATAAAAGGGTTTATCAGGCCTCACACTCAAATCAAATCAACGCTGCCCCGAACGGTTCTGCCACCAGTGATATGGCACGTAGTAGTACATCTGGAAAACAAACTTTTCAAACCCCACATAAGACACGTAGTCACTTCTCTGAAAAAAATCAGCATGACTTTTTTTTTAATGACCTCAAGCCTAAAACTTTTGTATAAATTCAAAAGAAAGTAAAAAGTTTAAAAAAAATTATCTGTGGCAGTGTTGAACGAAAGCATTTTTTTTTTTTCTAGGACTATTTATATAAGCTTACAATGTAAATTTTATGTCAATTATCAAGGTGATTTTCTTTTTTTTTTTTAACATTTATTTATTTTTGAGAGACAGAGACAGAGCATGAGCATGGGAGGGTCAGAGAGAGAGGGAGACACAGAATCTGAAACAGGCTCCAGGCTCTGAGCTGTCAGCACAGAGCCCGACGCGAGGCTTGAACTCACGAACCATGAGATCATGACCTGAGCCGAAGTTGGAGGCTTAACCGACTGAGCCACCCAGGTGCCCCTATCAAGATGATTTTCTATTTATTGTTTTACTTCAGTTTGCCAATAGAAAACTCTTGGTATAATCTGTGTTCTCAACTGTTATAGCTTTTAAAGCATCACGGCAGGGAGAGCTTATGACAATCATTCCTCTTTCAGCAAAATCACATTTTCTTCATCCTTTTTTATTCCTGATGAACGTGGATGTTATTTCCTTGGCACAAAAATACAAGAGTCTGCAATTCCACTGAAATGCAACATATTTATTTTTTACCCCATATAGAAGTGCACTGAATTCTTAAAATAGAAAACAGCAAATTTTAATTTGAGTTAAGAGTTTCATCTGTCTATATTTTCCCCATAGCCTGCTAAAAAGACCATCTATTGAGCAACAAGTACTTATTGAGCACTTACTATACGCCAGGCATTCTTCCAGGTTACAGCAATGATACAGGATACAGGATACAGCAATGAGTAAGCACCAAGCCCCACCTCTTTGGGGCCTGGGATTCTGGTGACAAGCTTACTATATACAGTTTCTGCCCTGGAGGAGTTCTGGCTCAGACCCTCAATAGAGTGGGGAAAGAGTCCCTGAGACCTTATTTTTCTGAGACAGAAAGAATGGGCATGAGGAGGGAGGGTATCACAGGTAACAAGAAAATATAAAGGTGGTCAGGAAAGGCTATGCTGAGAAGGAGACACCTGAGTAGGTTTTGCAGAATGAATATGTACTGCCGGCAGAAAAATAAGGAGTTGCTAAAGGCAGGGAAGCATGAACCACCCCCATCCCCTTCATTCCACAGATATTAAGTCGCTATTTGATTAGCAAGTGGAGGGAGGGCAGGAGCTAAGGCTGAAAATATGGACAGAACCCCAGTGGGCCTGTGGGTCATGGTCCAAAAACTGGGGGATCTTTCTCCCCCAGGCTCTCTACTCATAAAAGTATGCTAATTAACAGAATAACTAAAAAAGAGAAAGAAAGGAACGAAAGCATTACACAATCATTCGATTGGATAATTGATTCCTGAAAAGTTCTCTGTAATATGTATACTTTTCCTTTCATTACATTTTTAAGGCCATTGGGAGTTTAATAGTTTTAAGATTATATAATTCCAAAAATAATAAGTAATATTTGTAACGCTTTACATCTTTCAAAAATACTGTCTCGTATATTCCTCTTATTCAATCTTCTAAGTGTTGCTGCAAAGTAGAAAAAGTACGATTAACTTCATTTTACCCGTGAGGAAAATAGGTCAAGAGGTTGTTTCTGCCAGATCAGATTTCAAACAGTGCCCTCTTCCCTCCAACCCCTGGGACGTGTCTACCAGCCTAGGTCAACTTATATGTAAAATCTAGTTGTTTCATTCCAATAAAAATTCCTTTCTAAAGGAAAGATCTGAAAAATACAACACGGGGCTCCTCTGGGTTTGAATCACAGCTGTGTGCACACCACGTACAGGAAGTACCTGTCGATGTATCATCTCTCACTCTGGTTGGCACCACCCCAAAGAGATTCCCCAGCCCCCTCACACCGCTGACGATCCCCAAACGCTTTGCTCTTACTTCCTGTACTGCTTTTCTAGCGCCAAACTTGGCCCCCGTCCTGTCAAGCAATTCACCTGTCAGTGCCGAGTTGGTCAGTGTTGGGTTCTTTTCCTGCCTGGTCTCCAGGATCTGCTGTGGAGCTGAGCACCCCCCTTGAATGCAGGTCTCCTTTTCTTTGCCTGGACTGCTGGGTGGGACCCAAAGTCTGCCCTCAAGAATGTGCATTCTCTTGAGAAATAAAATAATTATCCACACGAAACAATTAAAACATAATTCAAAATGGCAGGAAATGAAGGGTCCCATTAAATCTCGATTATAGCTAATTTTTAAGGAAAGCACTTTGGAGAATCTTATAAAATTCTCATTGGAGGTCAAAAATGGGCTGTCCGTCCAGGTACCTGAAGATTTTCTACTTCCTCTATGGCTCTGTGTGGCAAATAATAACAATACATTAGAAACCTTTTTACTGCTCCGTTCTTTATAATATTGTTGAATTTCAAGGTAGCACTAGACATTTGAATTAAGATGCCATGTACTTCTTTCTAGCCCTTTGAAATTATAAAATGTAAATTCTCATCAAATCTGATTCTTATGAAAATTATGAATCTGCTGTTACCATGTGAGTATCGCCACAGTGAGTACGTCACCATGGATATTCACTAATACCCACACGGTGAATTTGGATGCGGAGCAGCGTAGGAACCATTTCCTCAGTCCCAAGTCCTCCAGGGGTAGGTAGGAGGTAGGCACTTCTGCCCTGGGTCATCATCTATCCATGCCAGAATTCTGGATCATCTCTTGTTCTTGGAATGCTTCGGAACTGGCCCTCTCCCTTTTGGCTAACTCCTGCAACTCCTCCGTGAAGTCAATCTGTGTCTCATGTTTCATTCTGAGCTTGGGGAAACCCACCTGCGTTTCCCAGAGCCACCTTCCTTTCCTACACAGAGGAATAGCTCTGTGTTCTCACATCAGTGGAGTGCAAATAAAACGCTAAATCAATTGTAGATCCATCTGTCTAGATATGCCATTTAGGTATGCCAAGCCAGAACTTTCTCTCCGGGTGAACCCTTGAGAAGCATCTTCTGCGCTTCGATTTTCAGATCTCCGTGGGGACCCTGTTCCTTTCAGGTACACGAGGCCTGGTTTCCTAGGGACCACAGCATCCACTCACTCTTGGTTTCCCTTTTGCCTCTCTTCCACGTCTCTACCAGTGTCAAAGAAAACGGTCCATCCAGTATGGAGGCAGACACTGGTGGCAGACGAGTTGAGGCAGAACTTCATTGCTTTTCCTAACCCTTTCATCATTTTGCATTTTCAAAAATTTATATCCACTTTCTAGGGCCTGGACGTTTGAGGCCTCAAAAATTAAGAAATAACCCCTTGTTTCCTCTGCTTTCTACTGTGTTCTTCTTTCCTGAAATGAAAAAATGCCCTGCTGACTACACAGGGCTAGTATTAGGTGAAAGAAAGTATGAAAAAAAGCAGCAAATCTCGTAACATTCGTTTACATCACTGGCAACATCGTATACAGACGGTCTCCAATGTGTGACTTTTTGACTTCATGATGATGCAAAAGTGATATGCATTTAGTAGAAACGGTCCTCCAAATTTTGAATCTGTATCTTTCCCCAGGCTAGCAGTATAAGATACGATCCTCTCTTATGATCCCGGGCAGTGGCAGTGAGTAGCAGCTCCCAGCCAGCCATGTGACCATTGAGGTAAACAGAGATACGCGACAACCATTCTGTTTTTCACTTTCAGTACAATATTTAATAAATTGAATGAGGTATTCAGTACTTGTTATAAGCTTTGTTAGATGGCTCTGCCCAACTGTAGGGGAATGGAAGTAGGTATCCTGAGAACATTTAAGGTAGCCTAGGCTAAGCTATGAGGTTCTCTAGATTAGGAGTAGAAAATGCATTTTTGACTTAAGATATTTTCAATTTATGATGTGTTCATTGGAACATAACCCCAGTGTAAGTGGCCCCAGGTCTTCCAAGACGATTTCCCTGCCATACTGTCAGGAGGTCAACAGTAGCCCAATGTTATGTCACAATGCCTGTGTCATTCACCTCACTTCATGTTATCACATAGGCATTTTACCATCTCACAGCATCACAACAAGAAGGGTGGATACAAGGGGCGCTGGGGTGGCTCAGTCGGTTAAGCCTCCAAGTCCGGCTCAGGCCGTCATCTCGCAGTTCGTGGGCTCGAGCCCCAAGTCGGGCTCTGTGCTGACAGCTCAGGACCTGGAGCCTGCTTCCGATTCTGTGTCTCCTTCTCCCTCTGTTCCTCCCCTGCTCGTGCTCTCTCTCTCTCTCTCTCTCAAAATAAATGAAGAAAAATTAAAAAAAGAAGGTGGGTACTGTACAAGATTTCGAGAGAGAGACCACACTCATATAACTTTATAGTATATTATAATTGTTCTATTTTATTATTGTTATTGACTTCTTACTGGGTCTAATTTAGAAATTAAACTTTATCGGGGCACCTGGGTGGCTCAGTCAGTTAAGCGTCTGACTTTGGCTCAGGTCATGATCTCACAGTTCGTGAGTTCGAGCCCCGCGTTGGGCTCTGTGCTGACAGCTCAGAGCCTGGAGCCTGCTTCAGAGTCTGTGTCTCCCTCTCTCTCTGCCCCTCCCCCGTTCATGCTCTGTCTCTCTCTGTCCCAAAAATAAATAAACATTGAAAAAAAAAATTAAAAAAAAAACATTAAAAAATATTTAGAAATTAAACATTATCGTAAGTACATAGGGATAGGAAAAAACATAGTACATATAGGATTTGGTACTCTATGTGGTTTCAGGTACCCAGCTGGGGTCTTGGAATGTATCCCCCGGAGGTAGGAGGGGAATAATGTATACAGCTACTAACCAATTTTAGATTTTAACGGGACCAACAGTCACTTTATGAATATTTATAAGGTGTTTAACTTTTACATTTATATGCCATTCTTACAGGTTTCAAACTGCTTTTGATTTTTTTTTTAACATTTACTTATTTTTGAGAGACTGAGCGAGAGTGGGGGAGGGGCAGAGAGAGAGGGAGACACAGAACCTGAAACAGGTTCCAGGCTCTGGGCTGTCAGCACAGAGCCCGACGCGGGGCTCGAACCCACAGACCGTGAGAGCATGACCTGAGCTGAAGTTGGACACTTAACCGACTGAGCCACCCAGGTGCCCCTTGATTTTTTTTTTAACATTTATTTATTTTCGAGAGACAGAGCACGAGTGGGGGAAGGGAAGAGAGAGAGAGAAAGAGAGAGAGAGAGAGAGAGAGAGAGAGAGAGAGAGAGAGAATCTGAATCATGCTCCAGGCTCTGAACTGTCAGCACAGAGCCCAATGCAGGGCTGGACCCCACCTACTGTGAGATCATGACCTGAGCTGAAGTCAGATGCTTAACCGACTGAGCCACCCAGGCATCGCTCAAATTGTTTTTGAAGATGTAGAAGAAACTACTCTTTACCAAAGGAAAGACTTTCTATATAACAACTGTTTAATTTGGCCTAACAGATGGTGGAAGTGCAAGCTATGCATTACCCGTTAGAAACCTTTTCTGTTTTCTTAAGGCTGAGAGGTCACCCAGGCGCCTGTGCTCTGAAAGCGGGGCTCTGATGAGCAAGTTAACTCCCTTCCACCTGCACTTACCCATCTCCTCCTCCTTCTCCAATTCTTCCCCACCCTCCTGTTCTCCTTCTCCCTTCAGTAAGGATTTGAAAACGAAGTGCCCCTCCTCTGCCACAGGGACCGTCTCTCCACGCTGGTACCTGTAATGACCTGTCAGCCCCCTCTCCTCCAGAGCTCACCTCACAGCACGGCACAGAGCATGGAGTCTGCAGTCACACATGGACTCCTAGTGTGGCTCTGCCACTTTTCGTTGCACATTTCTGCATATTATTTAACATCCCACAACCTCAGGTTCTGCATTTAAAAAATGGAATTGTAGGGGCGCCTGGGTGGCTCAGTCGGTTAAGCGTCCGACTTCGGCTCAGGTCATGATCTCGCGGTCCGTGAGTTCGAGCCCCGCGTCGGGCTCTGTGCTGACAGCTCGGAGCCTGGAGCCTGTTTCAGATTCTGTGTCTCCCTCTCTCTGACCCTCCCCTGTTCATGCTCTGTCTCTCTCTGTCTCAAAAATAAATCAACGTTAAAAAAAGTTTTTAAAAATGGAATTGTAACAGCGCCTGTCACATGGTAAATTCTGGAAGAGTGAGAGATGCTCCATCATTGCCTCTCTCACTTTCTTGCATCCCGACTCTTTTCTCTTATCTTGATTCTGTTTCTTCTCCAACAAATCTCAGTTCTTCCCAAATTTAGACAAAACACGCCTCCACCCTGTAGCATCCTCTCCCTACCATGTCTCTCCCTTTACCACTGAATTTTTGAAAGAGTTGTGTTCCTGTAGTCTTTTCCTGTTGACTCCAAATTTCTTAAGTTTCACTACTGAATTCGCGTCCTCAAATCTAATCACTGAGCCGTGTATCTCTTCTCTATTTTTAATTCCTTGAAATAGCTGCACTCATCAACACTGTTGGATACCCCTTTGTTTGAAATAATATCTCTCTCAGCATCTAGTATCGTTCTGTATCTGTGTATTTTTGATCATTCTTTCTCTTCCTACCTCCAAACGTAGCTGTTTCTTCATTTCTTTCCTCCACCCTCTCTGATTAGATGTGCACCATACTTCTGAAATATCACCAAATCTAGCAGCCCTGCCTGAATGACCCAACGTCTCCATACTGAATTAAAAATCTCATTAGGAGTGCCTCGATGGCTCAGTAGGTTGAGCATCTACTGCTTGATTTTGGCTCAAGTGATGATCCCAGCATCAGGGGATGGAACCCCACATTGGACTCCATGCTGAGCAAGGAGCCTGCTTAAGATTCTCTCTCTCTCTCTCTCTCTCTCTCTCTCTCTCTCTCCCTGTGCCCCTCTCCCCCACTCACATGTTCCCTCTCTCTGTCTCTCTCTTTCTCTTTCTCTCTCTCTAAGATTAAAAAAAAGGATCTCATTAATTATCTGTTTGGACGTTCTGTGAACCTTTGAACTCAAAACACCCCACGAACCAAAGTCATTCCATTGCACCCAAACCAGGTCTTATTAACACAGTATTAAAGATATTGGCATTCTCCTTGGCAACCAGAGCCAACATCTTCAAGTTACTTCCTCTCCTACCATCTCCTACCGTGGATCAGTCACCAATCCCATAAATTCTAGCTCTATAATATTTTCACATTCATCACTGTCTTCCAGTTTAATTGTCACCTCCATGGTTTGGGATTTATTACTTCTTATCTGAACTATTATAATAACCTTCTAATTTGTTCTAACTCATCTTAAGTCTCTCCTTTCAGCTTTCCCCTAACCTTCATTTCTGAACTAATCCATCATCAATGCCAGATAAAGCTTCAGTTTAATTTAGTAAGTGTTTATGAATAAGAAACTTGCAAAAGAAAAAAAAAATAGGAATTGATATTTGGGGGCAGCAGCTGGTAGCATATCATATACTTTACTATGTTACCATATTTAATATTCAAAACAAATTGTGACAGACATACGTGGTTGCCCATGCAACATCCATTTCCCCCTTCCACCTTTGAAAGGGAACCCTGATTTTATTGAGGTTTCCATCTCCATCTCTCTCACAGGAAGATTCTAATTAGTCTGTCCTTGTTTTCTAACTGCTATTACTGGTCTAAGGGTAATTACACGTCCCAAAATGATGCGTAAGGAAAGAATTTGTATTTCATGGTTGGCTAAGAATGTCTCTGTCTCTCATGAGACAGGAAAAGAGAGCATCTTACCCAGTTTGCCACAGCCACCAATTTAGGACCATAGGAGGGGCCAGACTGAGAATAAAATTGACAGACAAGGGCTGAACCCAAAGAGTAGTAAAGAAAGAGTCAGAGAGTGACACATTGTATCTCCAAACCCCTGGACTACTGATTCCCCAAGACAACGTGTTTCCATATTTGTAAATTCGTTTGGAATATTCTATTACGTATAGCCTGAATCTGCCCGATGAGTAGTCTTATGATATGGAGTCAGGTTCAGAGAACCCCAAGTTTACATGGCTGGTTGCAGCAGAGCCTAGATTTGAAACTGCGTTTGCTTGACTACAAAGCCCTTGCTTTTCCCACTAATCCATATTATCTGATTAAAATTCTCATCAGCTTAAAACCTGTAGAAATATTTCAGACATTCATTGAGACGTTATTGTGTATTCTGCAGTTACAAGCGCTTTACAGGTATTAACTCAGTGACTCCTTGAAATAACTGTATGAGGCTCACATGCTATCGTCATTTTACAAAGACCGAAAGATGTTAAATAACTTTCTCAGGGTCACACGGCAAGTAATGATCAGAGCGTGGGATTGAAACAATGCGTCTGGCTCTGGAACTCCTGCTCTCCGTCACTGGTCTTCAACACAATTCTTCATGGATCCTTTGCACGTGCTCGAAGCTTGCAAACCAGGTGGCATAGTCACAAGGAAAGTTGTGGGAGTCTACTGGAAGAGAACGCTGGCTTACAGTCACAGTTTCTGCATGTGTCAGAGGGAGGCTGACAGCGGCATGAACAGGGGACTATTGGAATGAGAATACGTGATGTGAAATGCAATATCTTTTGGCTAAAGAGGAGGCAGCCCCCACTCTCACATCAAGGGTGAGGCCTGGCAATGGTGCTGGCGGTGGAAGTTCTCAAGGAAACCTTCACATATGGCTTAGTTCGAATTTTCATGATGCCCAGAGAGCCAGGCCAACTCCTTGAGGGGCTCTCCACAGAACCAAAACTAATTCCAAGCTCCCGAGCCTAGCGTTTATATTCTGAGTCCAATCTACCCTTCCAGTCCCCCCACACACCCCCACCCTTCTCTTTTATACACATCATCTCTTGTCGTTGAACTTAGGTAATGAAAACTGTTCTACATTAGCCCTGATCATTCTTTCATAGGGAAAGTTAACTTGCAGAGAGATAATTTTAGGAATACAGCTAGCATCTATTTACTGGAAACGGAAAGAACCTCAGCAGTTGGATGTCTTTGTCATAATGCAGGGAGACATATGGTGAAGGCAATGGTAGAATCTTAGAAAATGAGGTTCGCTCAGTGGGAGACTCTGTTTTGTATTTTCAAAAAAAAAAAAAACCCCTGTTCAAGTTCTACTCAACTAACAAATGAAGTAAGGTCCCTGTTCGTGCTACATCATGGAAAGGTGAGGTGTCTGTCCTCACTCCTAACAAGAAGCCAGGGGCACAAATTAAGCAAGCCTGGTAGTTCTTTACCCATCTGTAACTTAATAAAGTATTACAGAGAAAAACAGCTTCAGGGTTTGTACCCAACTCTTGATTTTTTTGTGTTTTTTTTTTTTTTTGTTACTGTGGACATAAAATATCCCCTCCCTCCAGAGCTTCTGTGAAATGGTGTCTTGAAAATAAGTGAAATGTCATTTGTTATCTTCATTCAGTAATGGTAGATTATTAAGTTCCTGTTTGTCACTGGGATAGTAGGTGTCATTCAAAGGTAATATTCCAGTATTTTTCTTAGGATCGGAAATATTCTATCTGAACAAGATAAATATTAAGCATTCATCCTTCTTCTTCAACTGTCAGTAAGATCTTGGGGAGGCCATAACAGCCAGGAGGAATTAACAGTAATTGTATCTGTATTAACAGTTTTACATAGTCAGTAGTATAAGGAGTAGGGGAAACTTTTTCAGGTCGTTGTCAATCTAAGGTTTTCTTTTCCACAAAAAGCCGAGTGCTTTAAAATCCCTTTAAACACCACAAGCACACCAGAGGAAGAATTCAAGGAAAACAAAAATAAGATCTGATACTATCTGAAGGTTTTGCATGTTTCACTAAATTTCTTTGGCGCCGAGAAGAAGGTAATTCACATTGCGTACAGCACAGCAGCATGCCAAATTTTATTAATGGAAACCTATCATCTATCCAGTTGAGGGAATGAAGAGGGCAAATAGGTTAAATTTTTTCTCTTAACTATTAATTAATGCGCCTCAGGTGATCTCATTCCTATTAATGTCATTGTACTACCGGAAAATATAGTCTGAACAACTGTACATGTTAATCAGTGCTGCTTGCAAAGTTAATACAGGATAGAGGTCTGAATGTCTCCCTCTAACTCAATAGCAATAACAACACCACCATCAGAGAAGATGCTATTAAACGCTGCCCGTTCCAGCACATATGCCACAGGCTAATTCTACCAACATCTACGTTTCTAACTAGATTCGTGTTTATGCCAAGATAACCAAATCAACAAAATGCCTTACAACACAGCCGTGGTCTCCATGAAAGTTGTGGCAACAAGAGCACAAATTTAAGTATGAAAAGAAAATTTGTATTATGTCGATTTTACTTTAATATACATAATATTGAATTTTTTAGAGAAGGAACACTGACCAATTTGCTTTACTCACCTGAATATATATAATGTGGGAATTGGAATCTCAAAAAGTCTTCAAAAAAAATAGAAGAAGGCTAGGGGTGCCTGGATGGCTCCGTTGCTTAAAGCATCTGACTTTTGATTTAGGCTCAGGCCATAGTCTCACAGTTTGTGTGATCGAGCCCCGTGTCAGGCTTTGCGCTGACAGTGGAGCCTGGATTCTCTCTCTTCCCCTCTTTCTCTGCCCCTCCCCTGCTCATGTGCATTCTCTCTCTCTCTCCTTTTCTCTCTCTCTCTCTCAAAATAAATAATAAATAAATAAATAAAGTGTATAAAGATTGCTTTCATAGAAAGTGACAAGATCACATTGTATCTGGCTAAAGAGAGGAAGGGAATTTATTGCTCAAGTAATTGAGAAAGCAAGTGTTGGACCCAACTTTAGGAAAAGACAGGATTCAAAGATTGTTACTCTTTTTCTTGTTTTTGTTTTCTCTTCTCTTTTTTTTTTCTCCTTCCATTTTCCTTCCCTTTATTCCTTTTTTCTTTCTTCTCTCTGTGTGGTGGTCTCATTTTCTTTACAATTTTTTCCAGCTTTATTAAGGAATAATTGACTAGTATAAATGTGTATATTTAAAGTGTACAAAATAATGATTTGAGATAGATCGAGTGGGATTACCAAAGTAAGGATAATTAGCACACCATCATCTCACATAGTTAACGTGTGTGTGTCTGTGTGTGTGCACGTGCACACGTGGTAGGAACACTTAAGATCTATTCTCAGCAACGTTCAAGTATACGATAAGTAATACCGTACCATTAACTAAAGTCACCATGCTGTACATTAGATCCTCAGATCTTACACATAATATAACTGGAAGTTTTTTCCCTTCGACCAACATCTCCCTATTTCCCCCTGCCCCCAGCCCTTGGCAACCACCATTCTAGTCAATGTTTCAATGAAATTGGTTTTCTACATAGATAGTTTCATGTGTAATCACACATGAATGAATAGTAGCGGAAAACCAAAAATAGAATGATTGGCATAAGTGAGGAGCAATCTTCCAAAGGAAGTTTGCAGGGGAGAGGGATTGAAAGGATGCTCTTACAAGAAGAGAGAAAGTCAGACAGAAATTCCCAACAATAGAAATCATCTTCATTGGGGTTTCCCCCTGTGGTCTCCAGACCGACAGCATGTGCATTACCTGGGAAACTATTAGAAATGTATATTCTCTAGCCTCCCTCCAGATCTACGGAATCAAAAACTCTAGAAATGGGGTCTGGCCACCCAGTTCCACATGCCCTCCAAGTGATTCTCAAGCATGCTAATGTTTAAGAGGCATTGTTCTACATGATGATTCCAGAGTATCATTGTGACCGTCTATCCTGCGTAGCCAACTGTCCCACCTTACTTTGTACACCTTAAATTGCAGGGATTTATGATAGAGCTCATCATAACCTGCCAATGCAGCTCCCCCCCTGATACTTCTGTTCTCGGTTAATGCCACCACAATCCATCTGGGAAATGGAGATGCATCATGGAGTTCTTCTACCCTAGACCCACTTGCTGTTAATTATCAAGTTCAGCCAGTCTCTGTACTGATCTCTCTTGTACCTGCCTTTTCCATAACCTCAAATTCATTTCTTCTCTATAAACAAAGTAATGCAATTAAAATGCAAATCCGGTATGTGTCACCTCTGCAAAACATTCTGAAAGTTTGCAGAATGAAGCCAACAGATTTGCATACTACTTGGCTAAGGCACCAACTCTCTGGGTGGACCTCTACTTTGCTCTCCCCCATGTCCTAAGTTGCTCTCCACACCAGAAATTCGTGAATACCCCAGGATTCCATTTTAAAAATCCACGTTATGTTTATATGCGCATTTTTCTAGGGAGTAGGTCCTCAGCTTTCATCAGATTCTTGTTGACTCAAAAAGTATAAACAATATCGATACAGTAGACAGAGGAGAAAAGTAGTGTAAGTTGTCGGTGCACATCAATGACTGAGAGTCCTCTGAAAAAAAGTGAAGATTAATCTAACACATGTTTCTGTATGAAGCCATTCCTATGCTTGTTAGAGTGACCACATGGGTAAGCTGTAATATAGATTCGTTGTGCCAAATTAACCATGGTAAGAAGGATTTTTCACAAGAGTGAAAATACCATAGTTCTAATCATCGTAATAATTGGAATCACGCTAATTATTTCCTGAGAGGATTGATGGAGGATCTGGAATGCAAACCAAACCAACCAAACAAACAATGCTTTGAAAGAAGAATGTATTTAATTTGAAAATAGATTTGATAAGGAGAGCCAGTAAGGATTGTGATAGCTATTTTTCGGGACTACCCAGCACATTTCCCATTAAATCTCATTATTTTTCTAACATCCTACAGATACTCCCTCCTTCTTTGTGGTGAACGTGTAACCCATGCATGACCAATTATTGTGACAAATTTTCCTATCACAGTAATTGGCCCTGGGGTGAGCATTTAATAAATAAGCAAGGCAAAACAGATGCCTTCTTAAATTGATAAGGGGATATTGGAAAGCAGTTCTCATTCAACTGGATGTGCTAAGACAGGGCCATATAAACCTAAGGCTGTCAATGACAGTACAGAGAACTTGTCAGAAGGGGAAAATTGAGCCACTAGACAAGGAAAAGCTAAAGAGATAGGGAAAGAGAAGCCCTGAAAACATCATTGAACTCTTACTTATCTGTACTCGAAGCTGGATTCACTTTGGACTTCCTAACCATATGGACTAATACCTTGTCTTTTCTTGCTTGAAGTACTTTCAGGAGGATTTCTATCATTTGCAACAAAAACAGACCTGCCTAATATACGGAACTAGGAGCTCCATGCTTTGCTGTCATTCCATTTGTCACTGGACAGATACCAAGTCTGAACCTAGCCCGAGCTCCTTGTCTCAGAGAAGCTCACACTTTCCCAGTGATGAAAGGCACCATGATGAGGTGCCTTTCTGTTGACATTTTGAGATCATCATTTGCTACATATATGTATTTCTTGCTTTAATTTTAACAAATGCAATGTTAAAGTGCTCCATCTGATCCATACACAAAGCACCACGGGAGTATGGAGTGATGGAGGCAGTATGGAATCAGCAAAATTGCCAACCACCAGCTCTGTACATGTGGACAGCTTGCTCAACCTGCTAAGCCTAGATATGCTATCTACCTTAAAAGATTTTAGAAATAAAGTAGGCAAATAATACATATTATTACTGTGTCTGTCACATATTTGCATGAATAAATATTCTTTCCACAGATGCATGCATTCAAATAAGAGAAAAGACCAGTTCTCTTTGTTGGGAAGCACTGTAATTCCACAGAGAATGTTCCTCATGAATTGAGTGATCAGGATTTTGACAGATAAAAAATAGGGAAGGGCATTACAGTTAGAGAATAGCATGTGTTTGCTAGTTATTTTTAATTTGCGTTTCTAGATCTCCCTTCTGCCCATCTCTTTATGACCTGCATTACCCAGGCTTTCTCGTCCTCGTGGCTTCTGCTGAGGTCAGCCAATGGTGACTCCTGGAAGATAATGGAGGGTGGGAAGAAAGAGAGCTCAGAGTAGTAATTTTGTCAGGCCACCTCATTCTCATGGCTATAATGCTCACTGGTTTCTGGTAACAACTTTCCAGTATGTACCTTATGTACCTCAATATCTTTGGTTGGTTTCCCTGACCTTTCCCATCCTTTTGTGAATAGTCCCTACTGAGCTCTCTCCAGTTAAATATTTTGTGTGCACCTCTTTCTTTTCAGCACCCAAATATATACAACAGGTAATACACAAGAAGTAAAACGGCATGGTCTATTTAGGAAATCATAAGTAGGTCAATTTTTTCCCCATTTTCAAAGTAACAAAAATAAATAAAATTTTAAAAAATAACCTTCCTAATATCTTGGAACTATCTCACTTGTTCTCCTTTTCCCACCATAGCTAAGCCTTGTAAAAAAAAACCAGTTTACACGGAGTCCCCCACTTCTTCATTCCTTCGTTTTAGCCACCACATCATTCCATGAAAGCCTGTAGCAAAAGCCTCTAAACTATAGATATCCTTTGTTGTGTTAAGAAATTTCCCTCCAATTTCCAGTTTGCTGAGAGTTTTTATTATAAGTGGGTGTTGAATTTTATCAAATATTTCCTTTGCATCTATTAATACTACCATATCGTTATGGTTTTTACCTTTATTACTGTGATGAATTACAGTACTCAATTTTTAAACTTTAAACTATCCTTGCGTTGTTGGAATAAACCTTACTTGGTCATTTTTCTTTCTATGAGTACCTAGGTTCCAGTTACATCTAACTCATTCAGAATTTTTTACTTCATGTTCATAAGGAACATTGGCCTGTAATGTTCTTTCTTACTGTACTTTTCAAGTTTTGGTATCAAGATTATGCTAAGCTCAGAAGCTGAGAGGTGCTCCTTATATCGTTTTCTCTTAGCTTACTCCCTAAGTATTTTTCTTATAGTTTCGTTTTTACACAGCCATTTTTTTTCTACTTATAATCCTATGTCCATGCCTTAAGTTTTGGAATTTTCCAAGGTTCTACTTATTGTCTTAGTGGAGAAAGAAAAATGGCAGAGTAAATAAGTAGGTTGGGTCTAGATTATACAGGGATGTGTATTAAGCCTTTGTTACATTTCTGTCTAAAACACTACTGCAATTTCTCTCAAAAGCCTTCATAAACCCCCAATTGCTGGCAAAATTAGACCTGCATTTGGTTCACACTTTTCCCTCCTCCTGATACGCCTGTCTTTCTCACTTTGTGTAAACTTCCTTTCTTGCAATGTTCATTTCAAAGATAGCTCCTTCCATGAAGACTGAATAATACCCCCGTGGTTCTTAAAGAATGCCATCCCCTCCCACTTGGGCTCTTTACATTATAGCCCTGAACGGATAGCCCTTTTACAAAACCCATTCACTTTGTCTCCTGTAATAGTCACATATGTACAAGTTTTATTGCCACCTCCAAACCCAATCAAACTAGACTACTTATGAGAAGAAGTATATCCCATCTGTTTATCTCCTGCTGAGTCCAGTTCACTGTCTCATAATTTTTAGACCATTAAAAAACCATTTGTAGCTAATGTAACGTTGTGTGTCAACTACACTTCAATTAAAAAAAAAACGCTATTTGTAAAGTGAATTCAATTAAAATTGGAATGGACAATCCAGGATGTCTGGCCATCTTAATCTGTATCTTATTGAACAGCATGCCAAAGGAAATCTCCTTGTAGGCAAAGTCCTTGCTAGCACTCTTTTTTCTTTCCTATGACATTTTGAGTCCTGCTGCTAAAGTAGATACGCTAAGAAAATGTGGTTTTCATAAGTCAATGGAATGTAGATAAAATTCTTACCAAAATAGGGCATTGGAACTGAACATCCAATTAGTAACTTCTAATAAATCCATGAGCTTAAACAAAAACTACCATGAAGTTCTGCAGCAATGCACAAGGGAAATTTTGCAGCTATATATATATATATATATATATGATATATATACACATATATATATCATATATATATACACATATATATATCATATATATATATATATCATATATATGTGTATATATATATACACACACACACACAAACACATGGATATATATATATATATATATATACACACACAATGGATACATATATGGATATATATATGGGTATCATGGTTATTTTATTTCCCCAATGTTTATTCTTTCCAAATGTTGGTATCTATGCTGGATCTTGATGAAAGGAAGGGGAAAAAAAGGGAAAATAAATAAACTGTGTCTGACAATACTATTTCCCTCCTGTAGTAGGTAACTTGTAATAAAATACATACATCTATTTATATTGACTTCCTCCTAGTCAGGAAAAAAAAATGATAAACAAACAGCAACAACAAAAGAACAGCAGACCTTCCATCCCCAAGAGTATTACTAAGGCTTTATGCTGAAATACAGAACCCCACAACCATGCCATCAAAGCATAGCATGTAAAATCTGAGAAAGCATGGTATTTCTAAATCAATAAAACATCAAATTGGTTGGTCCTACTTTTGCTGAAAAAAAAATTCTAGTGGTTTAACTTAAAAGTAGAGTGAAATACAGAAATAAAAAAGATAAAAGATCAAAGTTTTACTCAATATTACTTTTTTTTCAAATAACATTTGAGCACCGAAATAAGTTACATATGAGAATGCATATTGGAATTAGTCAGTAGGGGTTTTTTTCTTGAATAACAGAGGCATAGATACCTCTAAGCTGAAGCTAATGTTGGCTTATCATAGCTATGGATGGAAACTGTTGGTAGGATTAATTGAAGTCCCTACATGCTTGCTGACCTGTCGTTCACATAATTAACTTGTTCAGTACTAAGTATGTGTTCCAGATCCTGTCTCTAACTCTTCTTCTGGCCCCTACGGTATTTTTCCCCAGTTTTCCTCTCCCCTCATTTCTTCTAGAAAACTGTCTTGGCACATCTTAGTCCTGCCACTGCACTTATTTTTTAAACAATGAAATAGGCTTTTAAAATATAATTCAAACCAGAGCCAGTCATCTACATATTCCGAAATATTTGAGGAGAAAAGAGAGCCCACTCTTAATGTTACTCGTTTTGTGTTTTGGTTTCTCTGCTTTGGATATGAGCTATCTTACAATCACAAATTGGTGGGTAAATTTAAATTTAGGTTAAACAAAGAATCATTTGGATGACATAGCTCACAGAGAAAAGAGAATGAAGGAAAGTGAGATGATCCTTATTAAAGAGAAGGAGAGAAGGAATATAGAGCTATGTGAGGAGAATAAGTTGGCGGTCAAAGACAATGAGTAGTCCACGAGAAACTGGAGAAAAGAGAAGCCATAAAGGAAGGAAGTTGAGGAGATGTGGAAGGTAAGTCAGTATCAAGAAATGGGGATAGAAATAATTAATGGATATTGATATCAGCTATCTAGGAAAAGAAACAAGTTTTAAAAGAGTATGGCCGTTAACTTGTTTTTTAATGTAAGATGTGAAAATTCTGCCTTTTGCATTATAGAATATGTAAACAGTGCCTCCTGAAACTGTGCCCTGCGCAATGAGTATGACCACATGTGATGGCCCTGACTGCCAAGAAAATGTTTTAATTTAAACAGAGGACGGGAGCACCTGGGTGGCTCTGTTGGTTGAGCATCCAACTTCCGCTCAGGTCATGAAGTCACGGTTTGTGAGTTCGAGCCCTGCGTCGGGCTCTGTGCCGACAGCTCAGAGCCCGGAGCCTGCTTCGGATTCTGTGTCTTCCTCGCTCTCTGCCCCTCCCCCACTCTCACTCTGTCTCTTTCTCTCTCTCCAAAATAAATAAAAACATTTTTAAAAATTAAAAAATAAATAAAATAGAGAACCGGCCATTGGAGAACCTTCCAGAAACTACTTTGTTTTGTATATCAAGCCAAAAGCATTGTGTGTTGGAAAGACCCTTCCTTTGCCACTTTCTAACCTAAAAAAATGTCAATTTCATATAGTTCAGCGTATTAATTGCAAAATCTTGGTAAAGCCATTTTACCTTTCTTGGGAAAAGTTTTTCCTAGCTGTAAAATGAGAACTTTAGACTAGATCAGTGAGGGCCAAACTGTATTTTGCCCTGTCCTCTTCCACATCACTACACACTGCTCTGAACAGCAGCCTTCCTATGCGCAGTGACTCCTAATGGGTACAGTGGTAGAGGGACCGCATTGGTTGTCTCCTGCAGACAGTGATTCTGAATGCTCCTTTATAGAGCCATTCCTTTTCCCTGCCCCGTTGGAAACCCTGGAGTGAGATGCTAGAATTTCTTGGGTGACCAGAATAGTTCTTTGAGAATCAGGCACCGGGACTTATAGGCTAGTTGGTGTTGACTGTCCAGAAAACTACACCCCATAGTTAAAATCTTAATCTGCCCACATATATGTTGAGTGTTCTGAGATTCTTCTTCGGCAGCAAATGTAGGTCACAGGCCATCAGCAATGGCCTGAAAGCATAATTATTTTGATGGTCCATCCCATAGGAAAAACTGTGACTAAGAATAATCACAAGGCTTAGCCCTAAGGCAACATGCGAAGGTGAGACTCCCCTACTGTCCTTTGGGAGGGCAGGTGAGGCAGGGAATAGGCCGAACCTTAGGGAAAGGCAGAATAGAGCTCCTTGGGTTGTAGCACTTGTGACAACATTTTAGAATTCCTGTTTAATTTCCTGTTTTCACAGGGGAGATTAAAGAGTCTTGAAATTACCTGTCTTTGCATCCCGTTCATCTTTATATCCCAAATATCTATCAGAATGCCTTCTTGGCATTTGGTAAACCCTCAATGTCTTTTTTTTTTCTTCAACTTTATTATTATGAAATAACTTGAAAATCTGAATGGAAAAATTGCAAAACTGGTACTCCTTTATGAACTAGTTTTGTGTGTTGTTGACATGTTACCACATTTTCTCTGCCCATCTAAGCCTTTCTGAAGTAGGTCACAATTATCGTGACCAATTACCCTTGAATACTTCAGTGTACATTTCTAAAAGCAAGGAAGTTATATAATCATATTACAAATATTAAAGTCCTGTTACAAACCATTGCTGTAGTCCATGTTTATAATTGGCCAATAATCTCAGTGTTGGTTGATAGCAACCTTTCCAGTCAATGAGATAAATAGTACAGTTACTTAACAAATTAATAATTTCTGAATGAAAGCCAAGTATATTTTATTCTCTCAACTCTGTTTTCCTTAGTGCTAAATTTGTTTAACACCTGGAATTTCATAGACAATAGTGCAAAACAGAATGGGATTTTAAATCAAAAGAATTAAGGTACCTAGATGGTTAAACTAGAGTAATTTTCTTAGCTACAGACTTCTTACTGGTAAAACGTTGATCACTCTCACATGGTGAAGGTATATTGTAAAAGGGTTTATAAATAACAACTGTCCAGGTGATTTTTTTCACCTCTAACTAGCTAACTCTCTCCTGATCATAAAGTAGACACCGTAAAACATTCAAAGATAAAATACACTCACCAGCATAACAAAGTACAATGAAATAGAGAGGTTGGGAGCGTATCCAAAAGAAAAAAAAATTAGATAATTCTAGCAAATTCGATCACATGAATCTAAGGGTTTCTCACATGAGTCTAAGGGTTGATATTTTAGCCATAAGAATTTATTGTCGTGAGGGCCGGGGGCTGTCCTGTGCATTGTATGATGTCTAGCAGAATTCCTTTTTAAGTTACCCAACAAATTCCTACTGGCCTCAAAGTTAGTCATTCCACTGCAATGGGAATATATGCACATTTATGTCTACTTTCCAAATATCTGATTACAGTATATTTTTATATGTCTATATTGAGTTCCTCCTGAGTAGTAAACATGTATTTCCAACTCTCCCCCAGTACTATATTTTCTGATAAATGTTGGTGAAGGAAGGGAGAGAAAAAGGAAAGAACCCCAAGGATATAACCTGATACATGAGAGCAAGTGGAGTAATTTACAGAACTGAAAGAAAACGACCTGAATCCAAGAGTGCCTCATGAGACTCTATCTTGAAAAGTCACTTGATATTGACCACCATTTTGAGTGAAAAGTACAAAACCAAAACCCATGAAGCACTAAATACCATATGTTCAAATCTCCTAATTTCAGTTTTCCATCAAGAAAGATACATGCAAGGAACCTTTATATATCTGCCTATGACACTCCTGCTTCCAAAATGATAAAGTTAATATTATGGTATTATTGATTCTTCCTTTTCTTCTTCCAAGTACTATCAGACTCATGTGCACACATAATTGAATGAAAAAGTTTCTATTACATTCTTTTGGGAGAAAAGAGTTGATGTTGTTGTTTTCTTGTTACTGTTTTCAATAAATATACCAGAGAGAATATCAGGATAATTAAAAAAAAAAATTTAACGTTCGATTCACTTTTGAGAGACAGAGAAAGACAGAGCATGAGCTGGGGGGTGGAGCAGGGAGGAAGACAGAATCCGAAGCAGGCTCCTGGTTCTGAGCTGTCAGTGCAGAGCCCCACACGGGGCTCAAACTCACAAACCATGAGATCATGACCTGAGCCACAGTCAGCTGCTTAACCGACTGAGCCACCCCGGCTCCCCAAAATAATTTTTTTAAATCTCTATCTAGCAATCTTATACAAGTATGTTATTAGGTTCGTGTGGATAATATACAATCAAGTCCTATTTTCATACATAAAATTCCAAGGAAAACTTAGAAAAATTGATATAATAATTTGTTTTATTCCTTTCATAGCAAGAAACTTTCAGTTCATTCCCTTTGGTATGTAGTTGTTTAGTACCTGTGTTTTAACAAGAAAGGAGAAAAACACAACCTGTTTAGAA